>NW_004955410.1:34590566-34722422 GCF_000276665.1 Chinchilla lanigera
CACAGATTCAAACCATAACAGTCCATCAAAGGATGAACAAAATGTGGCATACTTACAACTGAAAGAAAGGAGGGAACACCTAACACATGGTACAAGACGGATACACCTTGATAATGTTAAACCAAGTAAAAGCTCTTAACAAAGAACAAATACTACATGATTCCACTTACATGAGCTATCTAGGGTAGTCAAATTCATAAGAAGAGAAAATACAAGGTTAGCTGCCAAAAGTTCGGAGAAAGAGGCAAGGAAGAATTGTTCAATGAATATAAAACTCAGGTTTACAATGAGAAACCTCTTCAGATTGCCTGCACAACAATGTAACAAGAATGAATTGTACTGATAAATGATTATGATGGTAAATTTTATGCTCTAAGTTTCTTACCACAACAAAAACTTTTACAGCTTTAGAAAACCTTACATGTGGACCTACCTTGTGGTTGAGCTATCTCTGTTCTATCATTGTACTCTAATAACACATTTAAATCAATATGAAAATACATATACACATTTTCATTGCATCATTGATTATGATGGCAAAATATTGAAAACAATCTAAATACATATATAGGAGAGTAGTTAAATTATGGTACATCAATACAATGGAATGCTACACTGACATTAAAAAAAAGAATGAAAAAAATCTCTGTGAACAAAATGGAGGGCTTTCAGAGTGCACTGTACAGTGAAAACAGCAAAATATAAAAAAGGGAACAAAGAAGGGAAAATTTAAAAATATATACACACAGGATAACTAAGATAACTGTACTACTAATTTCCATTAGTTCATTGAAAGAAACAGTTTGTGCTTATACTGTCTGATCAATTTTGCATGCCTGTATCTTGTAACCTGAGCAACTAGTTTGAAGATACCAATATGTAGTACAATAACCACTGTTAATATCCTATCATCCTATTTTGAAATTCTGTATCATTTTTAATGTTTTTTGCTCTTTGAAATAAAAAATAAATAAATAACTATATTCTATGGAAAAAAGATAAGATATAAGAAAAGATACACTTATCTGTTTGCTTAAGCAAAAAGAAATACTGTACAGGAAACAGAAAGAAAAAAACAATACGATTGAACACCAAGAGGAGACAGGTAAAAATAGAACAGCAAAGAAATATACTTAAGACGAAAGATTGAGGATGAAAAATGCCATTGTCTGAGTATTTTTTGCATAGTTGTGATGCTTAAAATATTATGTTGTATTATGTTCCTCAAAATAAAGAGCTAATTAAAAGCCAGGATATAAGAGGACCAAAATGATACAAAAACAGTAATAAATCAACCTAAATGCATTTTGAGTTAAATAAACACACAGTAGGCTGGGGAAGAACGGACTAACCTAAATAGATTTTTACTATTCTGACATTAACTCTAAGCTTTATTATATAGAAATAGAACTATACACAAATATTATACAAGTTAATAAATTTGGTTTTCACAGTCATAAAGTATTTTTCATAGGTTAGCAATTATGAACATATTTTATGTGCACACTAGGATTACTTGAAGAAAAGAAGTAAAAGGCTAGAAATACAGTGGGTTGATTTGGAATTGAACTTACGTTTCACATATATGCATATACAGGTAGAAATAGATACAGATCTGTGCATATGTTTTGAGTATTTGTGGTATACAAATATATATGGTGTGTAAGTAGAACACACATTTTGGTTTCAAAATATCATTCGCAAATAAAAGAAACAAGAGTTCCTTAGAAAGACGGTGAATTCTAAGGCTAAGGCAGGAAATGCACAAGGTTAGCCGGAAATGTCTCGCAGTACTGGAATGTAAGAAAGTGTTCAGAACATGATTGAGGCACGTTGGAAGGACCTACAGGCTAACCTGAAGGAGCTACCCAGCAATTCAACAACAAACTAAATAATAATGGTTACTGATTATAACCCATACACAAGATAAATACCCATGAATTCATCCTGAATGAATGAATGAACACAGAATACACCAACCTGCATCACTACAGAATTCTAATTAGAACTTGAAGAAAGAATGATAGAAAACTATGATTTGGCAAGCACTATATCATTGCTGCAAGTAACAATCAGTTTCGAATGTTCGCTACCCTTGAAAAAAATAAAGAGAAATAGATGGTAACTTTTAAATATCTTTGCAGCACAGTAGATACTAAAACAAAAAATTTAAACTGTAAAAAGAACAAAAATGCAGTCTAGAGCTGGGGAGGTAGCTGAGTGGTAAAGTACTTATCTAGCTCGCAGAAGGCACTGAATCCCCAGTACCCAAAAAAAAAAAAAAAAGATTGCATTTGGGCCAGGAATATAGCTCAGCAGCTCAGCACCTGCCTGGCAAGGGCAAGGTCCTGAGTTCAACTGCCGGTACTCGCCCCCCAAAATCCAATCTTTAGTTTTTCATCCAGTATAATCAGGGCAATCAGTCAAAAACTAAGAGCAAATATCAAACTCAGTTGTGACATTCGTGCAGCATTTCCACTGTAACTCCATACTGCCTCTACGGTTCTGATATATTGTACATTCCCAACTATGGAAAAATTAATAAATACAAGAAAAGGAAAGGGAAAATGTTTAATTTTTAAGAAACAGACAAAATTGCTCTTAACTATAGATACTATGATCGTTTACATATAAAATCCAGGAAAATATTCAAACATATTTTTCAAACATAGTACTAGAATTTTTTAAATAACTCAGCAAAACTACTAGGTACAAAATCAACAAGAAAAACTGTATAACAAAACAAAAAATGTAACAGAAAAAATGATTCATAATAACCATAAAAATATAAAGAACTCAGTAATGCATCTGAGTTTACCATGAAAGGAAAACAAGATTTTTATAGAGCCAAACATTTAAATGAAAAGGTTATCTCAAATTCACAGATGGAAAGACTCCATAAAAGATAGAAATTCTCCCTAATTCTATAAATTAAATACAATACTAAGCAAAATACCAACAGGAGCCAAGTGTGGTGGTACACACCTGTAATTCCAGCATTCAGGAGGCTGAGGCAGGAAGATTGCTACATGTTCCAGGCCAGCCTGGTCTACATAGTCAGTTAAAGTCCAATGAACTGCAAAGGAAGACCCTATCTCAAAAAACAAAAACATCCCGAACAGGATCTACTGCAACTTGGCATTGATTCTAACAGCTATGTGAAAAAGAAAAGGGCCAAGAACAGCCTATCTAATTTTGAAAATGAGTGAGATGGGACAACTTCCCTTTCCAGGCATCAAAATAAACAATTGATAAAAGTCCAATGAAACAAAAGACTAAAACACTATATAATATGAAAAATAACTGAAATGGCCTTTAAAAAGTGAGGATTTTTGTACCATCTCTGTGATTTTCCTGTCAATTTAAAAACTATTCTAAAATAAAAGCATTTTAAAAAACTTTTAGTCAGGCTGGGGATATAGCTCAGTGGCATAAGTGCCTGCCTGGCAAGCGCAAGGTCGTGAGTTCGATCCCCAGTACCACAAAAAAAAAAAATAAAAATAAAAAATAAAAAACTTTTAGTCAATGGTAGGAGAATCACTGGAATCAGTCACTGGATTAATTATTTTTCATAGGAAAACAAAACTCAATTCTAATAAAAACAAATTCCAACTAGCTTAAGACAGGCAAGTCTATAAAATATTAAAACATGTGCAAACCACTTTTATGAAAATATAGTAGAAAAAGATTTCATAAGGCAGAAGAAATGAGAATTATATAGGAAAACAATAACAAATTTAGCTACATCAAAATAAAATCTAAAAAACCTGTATAACGAAAATACAAAGAGAAGCTTTAACTGGAAGATACATGCAAGCAATTCATTTACAGAAAATGATTAGCATTCATTTAATTTCCTTACATTTTAATGGGCAAAAGAAATAGAATAATAAACTGAGTAAACAACAAACAAAACATGGCTGGTGTGGTGGCACACATCTGTAATCCCAGCACTCAGGAGGCTGAGACAGGAGGACTGCCGTGAGTTCTAGGCCAGCCTGGGCTACGTAAGGGAGTTCAAGGCAAACCTGAACTACATAGGGAGACCTTGCCCCCAAAACAAAACAATAACAATAACAACAACAACAAGAAAAAGCAGACAAAATACAAGAGACCAAAATGGTCTATATATATAGAAAGATGCATAATCCACTAGAAACCAGAAAATGCAAATTAACATAAACAAAAACAAAATAAAAAATATCAAGTTTGTTAGACTTGGAAAAAATCTGCAAAATTTAAAACCTAACATAAGCAACAGAAAGGACAAGATGAAAAACAAAAGCTCATGCAACTGCTCAGAGGCATCTGCACTCATGCAATCACTTTAAAAAGCAATTTGATTAGAAAAACGGATTTTGAATGTAACAAATGTTTGAGATGATACATATGTTTACATGAATTAAACACTAAAAAAATGTATACATGTATCTAAGCATTACATAGCACCTTGTTATGTATATTTTTGTTTTCAATGTATCAGGTAAACAGCAATTTCCTTTCTTAAAAAAATAGGAATTATAAAAAGTAAAGTTTAAAATAACATTCCTGTAAGTACAAACACACATGTACAATCTAGGAGTAGGGCTTCTCCAACTTTTGGGCACTGTAGCACACATGGAAAATAAAAGTACACTGTGCAGCTCAAACAGATAAATGGAAGTGGCTGCATGTGCCTAAAGATGACTAACTTGCCTGGGGATTGACTACTCCAAAGGCTGAATGAAGAGTTTGGTACCTCAGACATATTTATAACTCAAACACAAGAGAGTGATGGTTAGGAAACCCCAGCCTGCTGAAATATATACAAGAACACCATTACTATAAGGTTCATAATAATAAACTGAAAACAATGTATACCTTATCTATCTATAGGGGAGCAGATAAATTGTCGTTTATTATATAGTGAAATAAAGCAGTTAAAATTAATAAACCAAAGCTACATGTCACATGAGAAAATTTTCTAAATGTGATATTGAGTGAAAAATCCAATTACATAGTAAAATAATGTATACTATTACACAATTTCCAAAAGACCTAAAATATTCAAAACAATAATATAGTTTGTACATGTATATAAAATATATAGTATTTATATATACACACATGTGAATATATATTAAATGGTTTCTATATTTATACCTACTATATATATATATATATATATATATATACACACACACACACACACACACACATACACACGCACATAGTATAAGCATGAAAACATGTAGGAAAAAGATATACAGAATGATTTCAAAATAGTAGCCACCTCCATGATAGAAGACAAAAGAAATTTAGGAAAGATTCATGCTCTTACAAATGCTTTCAAATGAGCCAGGGCTGGTATGACAAGACTGTACTTTCAGCAATCTGACAGGCAGAAGCAGGACGATTGCCAGTTCAAGCCCAGCCTAATCACCCTAGTGATTTAGCAAGCCCCATCTCAAAAATTAAAAATGGCCTGGGGATGTTTCTCTGTATGAAGACCCTAGGTTCGTGCCCTACTACCAAAACAACTAAAATAAACAGACTTTGAAGTGATAAAAAAAGACTTTGAAGTGAACATGGAAAAAAATTTTAAGTTTGTTTTTTTTGGTACCCGGAATTGAATTCAGGACCTTGCGCTTCCAAGGCAGGTGCTTGTGTTGCTTAACTATATCCCCAGCCCAAAAAAATTATGTTATTAATCTAGTGGGAAATATATGGGGGTGATGAAAATATTGATCCCTAAAGTATGAATAATATAATGTTCTTATTTTATAATAGTTATAATAAAATTTTAAATAATATCTGGCCTTATTTTTTACATTTAGAAATATACAAACTATTAATTTATTAAACTTAGCCTCCCTTATATATAGTTATTCTTCAACTGTGCCTATGATCAAACATTGAAATCAATAGCATTTAAAACATATAGTGTAGAAAGACATTGTAAAAACAATGGTTGGAAATGCCAATGGAGGCCCTAACCAAAGGACAGAAGTAACTCAAAAGGTGTCATAGTTATTATTTTGGGGGGCTGGGGATTTAGCTCAGTGGCACAGTGCCTGCCTGGCAAGTGTGAGGTAATGAGTTCGATTCCCAGTACCGGAAAAAAACCAAAACGAAACAAAAAAAAAGTTACTAGTTTGGAGAGTCAGATGTTCGTAATTCTATATATGTTTGAGTTCTAAGAGGAAAAACTTCATCTCCTCTTATGTTAGGATACTTAGCACCTACTCTGTGTTGAAAGAATCTTAAAATAAATATTGAACCTCAGACAAGACTTTATGGAATACAATATACATCAGGAAAATACCAGCAAAGGCAAAAAAAAACATTTAATTTGTGTTTTTTTTTAAGTCTATTGCTTAATTTATGCTGGTACCATAAAGGAAAGAAGTCCAGTTTCATTATGGCCATAATCACAGCAATCCCCACAGGAATGTGAATAAAATGAATAAAAAATCCAGATGAAATGCCTGTGTAATCAGGGAGTAATCGCTCAGTGAAAATGGTTCAAAGGCAGTTTGTCCAAATGAAGAGACATACAAGGAGTCCAAAAGCTTAAACCAACATTTGTACGACAACTATTGGCTTTTCCACACCTCTCCCATCCTTCTACCTAACTTACTACATCCAAACAGAAAATAGTTTCCCTGTGTGTTTCAAAATACTATGAGTGTTGAGAAAAATAAGAGAAAGGCTTGCAAAATGCATCATCTGCAAATTTAGAGTAGTAACAGCATGAGGTCACGTTCCATCAACAACCATCTCAGTTGAATATGTATCAGTTATTCAATCTGCCTGGAATCAGTTTCCAGATTTGTAAAATTATTTTTAAAATAATACCTAATTAACTAGACTATAGCAGTTTCTCTTATATATACCAGCACGAGTTTCTCAAACTGCACACTCCCATTTCTGCCTATTACTCTATTAGTTTGTTATATTGATTTATATGGATTCTTCATGTACTCCAGATACTTAACCTTCACTGACAAATGCCACGTATACAGACTCTTCTTTCTGCCAGTTGTTCATTACCTACCCAGTTCTTTATTATGCTGTTTCTTTTCTTCAGTAATATGTAGTAGGAAAGCTAAGCAGATGTTAATCATTTTTTTAATTTATTATCTGCTTCTGCCAACCTGTGACATAACTTTGTATTTTATAAGTAAATGTTTTCTTTTCTAATTAAATGATGCATACACATACATCAGTCCATACAACTTTTATAATACATTAAATGTGACCATACACTTAAATATAATAGATTAAAATATAATACTCATAATTGTAATGACAAGAGTACTTGCTTCAATTATCTCATAGGATTGCTGGATCTGTTAAACAATAAAATATAGTTGGCAAACTATCAATTATAAACTATGACAGAAAATCTCTCACAGAAAAGTCATTCATAACTCTACCTCTAAAAAAGATATCTAAAAAAAGACTCATTCACAAGCCGTCAAAATTCTCATTTAATTAATAATAACCTGAAAGTTCTCAGGAATCACCTCCAACCTTAATTTATGGCACCCCAATGGGAAATCTGTTCTACCCAGGGATTCCCTATTGGAACTTCCTCTATGAAACTGTCAATTCTAATGGATTACACCTGCAATCCTACTGTTTCACAAGATGAGAGGGGAGCTTTAAGAGCCTATGTTAAACTCCCTGCTGAAAATGGCTATTACTTTCCAGACTGACTTACACAGCACTGCACAAATAGACTCTTAGGACTTTCTGTTCTTTATTAAGAATAAGACAAAATTTCTGCCCTTTGTTATAGTATATTTCATCAGCCCCATGCTTTTACATGTACTTAGTGTCATTTTATTCAGTCTCTATATAATTTATATCTTCCTCATTTATACAATCTCCTTTAATAATGTGATCCAGATTAATATAGTCCTAAAGACCAGAAATGAAATGACTTTTAAAAAAAAGACTTCACTACATAATTTCAAGTCAAATTTTTCACACATTGGGTACTAAAGATAACTTAAGTCAGAAAGTCAGCAATGTAGAGTGTGGTGAGTAGAATAATAGTTCTTCAAAGATACCAATTCCTCATCCTCAAAGCCTGTGTATAGATTACCTTACACACAAAGGACACTTTGCAGCTGTGATTAAGTTTAAAAACCTTGGGATGGATATGTCATCCTGAATTGTCTAGATGGACTCAATCTAATCATAGGAATCCTTAAGAAAGAAAAAAGGGGATCAAAAAGACGCAACTCAAGAAGAATGTCACCTATGGTTGCTGGTTTTGAACACAGAAGGAGGAGACCAGGAGCCAAGCAAAGTGGCAGCTTATAGGAGCTGGAAAAGGTAAAGAAATAGATCCCTCTTCAAACCACCAGGAAGGAGCACAGCCCTGCCAATACTTTACTTTTTAAACCAGTTAGACTCCTGTTTGATTTCTGACCTATAAAACTGTAAGATAAAAAGTGCATATTGTCTGAGCCACTACATTTGTGTGAATATTAAACTATATGCAAAGAATACCTAACTTATTTTTAGCAAAACGAATTGATTAAAAGAGTACACTCTGGAGCCTGGGTCCTGAATTAAAAATCACCTCTCTACTTTTACAAGTTTAAGCCAATTATTAACCTCCATATACCTTAATTTTCTCCTCTATAAAAAGGGGGCTACTAATATTTTAATTTACCCACAGAAAACTCATGAAATCAACAGTCTCCAAAATAGTAAAGAGAATAAGCCCTTCTAGAAAGTAATGTTTAAGCCAGACGTAGTGGTGCACACTTACAATCTCAGCACTCAGGAGACTAAGGCAGGAGGATTGCTCTGAGTTCGAGGCCAGCCTAGGCTATGAAGTGAGTTAAAGGCCAGCCTGAACTGCACAGTGAAACACTGTTTCACAAAGACAAAAAAAAAGTTTGTACTTATTTCTAAAAGCCATTTCCTTAATGGTATCAAGTTGTTCCTAATAAGGCCAAAGTGTCACTATGAACTCTACCAAGTGGCAAATGCCTACTGCAGGATCTGACAGAAAAAGTACCCATCAAAAAGTAAAGGTTCTTATTAAAAATAATATGTGTAGCAAAATCAATTTCTACTTGAATTGGCCATAACTGGCATTTTTCATTTATGTGACATTTATGCAACACTTTCATTTGAAAAGCTTACCCAATCATTTCTTGATAAACAAAATTTTTATTTGGCTCAGTAACATTTACACAAATTAATATAATCAGGCTAAGCAGCAATGATTCACATTACAAAAATTTTAAGATATAACAATTGGTAATTTCCAAAAATTTAGAGGTAAAATACAAATCAAAAATAAAAATGTATTTTTCATTCATAACTCTACACTCTACAAAAGCTCAAAGTATTGTCAAAGCCTGAAAAGCAATAGTATATCAGAAAAAGATTTTTAAAAAAAAACCTTTTTTAATTTTATGGAGAAGCTTGAGTATAAATTTTTTTAAAGTATTATAATAAAAATCAGTGTTTGGAATTTTTTCAAGAACTTAGTAACTAGGTAAACTGACAAAAGAAAAAATCTATTACAAAATAACACCTATAATTTTCTCCAGGAAAAGTAATAAACCTCAGGATTCTAAGCCTAAATAACTCTAAAATAATTTAATTAAATGACATTTTAAGGGTTAATGAAATAAGCTCTAGTAACAAGCTCTAGTAATGTATTGTTAAGCTTTCAAAACAAATACAAAATGTATTGATTGAGTCCAAATTATTTCAACTTTTCTACTTTTACTTTATGTCATGCTCTATAAAACTGTAGATCTTACAAGAACTATACAAATTATTATCTAGAAAGGTGGCTAACAGACATTAGTATTTTTTGAAAGACATTGAGGATTACGGCTGCCACATGATCACCTGATAAGCATCACGAAACTTACTTCCAATCCTCACATCCCCAAACAAAAGCTGCAAGGACAAAGAGACCCTTTGCAGACACCCAAAAACTGTCCAAGACTGGCTGGGGGGCAACTCTCACAGATGGGGCAAGTTTAAAACACTCCAGAAGATTCCTCTATACCTTTACATCTCTCCACCAAAGTATGCCCCTCACATCCTTAACCTTAAACGCAGGCCAAAATGGCTCTCTTGCCTTATTCAGAAGGATACTAGATTATCCCCCAGAAAAAAAAAAAAAAAACTATTAATTTATGGATGTTTCTTCAAAATGTGTTCCGTTTGTGAATGTGTGCAGATACACTAGGAAGTAGTGAGGCCACTGGAAGGCACAAAAGAAATACATCAGAGGACAGGAGTCACACACTCAGAAGCTCGCAAGAATTAGGCATGAAATGCAATACATGAAACAACTGGGTAAAAGTGCATAGGAACAACACAGGTTACAGAAAGCAGGGAAGTACGTGCTCTACCAAAAAGCACTCAAATGCAACTTTAGTACTGCTGGTAAAATAAAATATGCACAGCTAGAATCTGCAGGAAGGTTTTAGTTAACTGCCAGTTTTCAACCCTGATAATGCAACAGGCCCGGCCATTTATTGTATACTGTATTTCCTGGGAGGGTCACAGAGGGCTCATTACACACTCCAAGGCCCTCTCAGCCATAGCCCCACCAGCTCCCACAGTTTTTTTTTTTCTAGGTTTTTCAGCATAATAGAAAGTTCAGGGCCTCAAGAATGAAAAACTTACCAACTGAGCTTCCAGCAGAATACTGAGCAGCATCTAGGAATTTTCGTGGAGTAGGGAGATTTGTAACATCAATCAGAGGGCCAGGAGAGGTATCCTTCACATGGGAGCTGCAGGAGAGAAAGAACAGCAGTTACCACTTTCTCCAAAAACCAAATGAAGTGACACTCAATACCCTGCCCTTATCTCTTTCTTTTTGATCATGACCCCTCTTTACTCTGTGACTTCAAATATCTCTCTAGCATATTACCATGAAGGGGTAACATCATATTTAGGGGTATAAAGATATATTCTAAGTGTTCCAAGTGTTTGTTTTCTTTTCACATTGATGCTTCACAGAACATATGAATCACCACCATATAATGATATATCATTCCAAACAACTGTAGTAGCCTCCTTTGTACCCATATTAAAGATTACTTTATCCCCAACAAAAGTAGAAATGACACTGTCACAAAAACTAAATAAAACACACTGATTTTAAATTATGCAAAGATTATACAAAATACAATTAAATTTTCAAGGTAACTTGTTATTCAAAAACACTTGTTAAATGCAAGAATGTAGGCAATGCCAAGGCAGAGGAAACCTGGGACCTACTCCTCAAGAAATTCAATCATCTACTTGAACTGTACCTACCAGTTCGAGCTTGTCTAACTCCAGTCCCAGCGGTATGGAAGCCAAGGCCACAAGTCTCAAGTCTTTTCAGTCCACAAACACAGCAGCAGTAGAACTGACTTTCAAAGTAGATCATAAAGGCAGAGGAGCCAGTGGTAGGAGGACCCCACAGTCATGGGAAGGATCTCTCCAAATAGGATGAAGGGATGTGTACAGCTATGTACATCTGAAACCCTCTCCCAGAATACATATGTCCCTATTTCCTTCCCATGCTGCTTTTGATATGTGTATATTTTATTTCATAATGCTTTTTCCAGTGCTTGAGATCAAACCCAGGACTTCTATATGGTAGGTAAGCAGTCTACTACTGAACTACACTGTCAACATTCTGTTTATTTTTACATTAATTTTAAAAAGCCATGGTTTTTTTTGTTTGTTTGTTTGTTTTTTTTTTTTTTTTGGTTTTTCTCCGGTACCGGGAACTGAACTCACGACCTTGCGCTTGCCAAAAAAGCCATGTTTTCAGAAAATTTTGAATAACAAGATTTGTTAAAAAGCAAAACTATCACTTCACGTATTACTATTTTTACTGAATGTTAATAATGTGTCAACCATTGTCCTAGGCCTTGAGGATGATTCTAATAGTCATTAAATTGTTCCTTTTCCCTTGTTCCAAGAAAGAAGAAACCATTATTCAAACAACTCTTGAGCATCAGTTAGTGCTCAGTGCTAAAGAAGCAAGCATGATGAAGATAAAAGCTAAAGCAAACTCAGCAGTATTCTAATACTTATAATCACTTATAGGTTGAATAAAACTCAAGTGAAGTATAAAATATGAAAGTAACAAAAACAGCAATTAGCAGAAATTGAACTGGCATAGTTAGTTCCAGTAACGTTTTTCTACCAAGTTACACATTATCTAAATTATCTTAAGAAAAGCCAAGCAGGACATGGTGGCACACCCCTGTAATCCCAGCACTCGGGAAGCTGACGCAGGAGGATCGTTGCAAGTTTGAGGCCAGCCTGGGCTACAAAGTGAGCTCAAGGTCAGCCTGAACTGCACAGTGAGACCCTGTCTCAAAAAGACAAAAAAAAAAAAGCCAAGTCTTCAAATCCAATAGTATATCATAATAATTTATATACTTATAAAATCAATTAGATCATATATTTAGCATCTTTCATTTTTTCTGCCTACTTTTATTGTCTCATTTTTTCACTCTCAAAAATGTCCTCTTTTACCTGAATTTTACTCACAATTAGAAAAGCAGCTTTAAACAGTCCTCTATCCTCTGAGAACACATAACTACAGAAACAAAATAATCACTGAGGTATACACTGCCATTACTGAGTAATTAAGAAAAAAACTAATTTCAACTTTAAATGACAGGAAAGTTGTAGAATTCATTTTATAAATATTTAAATAACAAAGTAGAAGAATTATTTATAAAGGAGGATAACTAACAGCAGTAAAATTCAGATAATGAATAGCTGGAATAGCTGCCTGCCAAGCCTAATTAATAATAAAGAAATACAGTTAGCACATACTGTGTGCACACTGGTGTGTGTGCACACACAAGTACAATAGCACATACTTCTATGAACACAGATGCGTATATGACTCACATTAGATGAAAATCTATGCTTATTTTCTCAGTTTTAACCTACAAAATACATTTCAGTTAAATACAGTGATAAACAGCTTGCCATTTCAACTTTGAAAAGCATAACCTCTCAACTTTACAATCAGAGCCAGAAGGGTCCTCAAACTGCATCAATAAACTTCCAGAAAGTCAATTTACTGAAAAACTATTTTCATAGACTCATCTCTCTCCCTCTCTCTCTGAAATTTTCCCTTAGGCCTCAATTTTCTCCTTTGTGAACACTAACATAAAGGCAAGTCACTCTGGAAATAATTTTTAGGCTTTGTTTTTTTCTTGTTCTATGGAAGGATTCAGTTTCAAAAGTTCCAGAAAAAAGGGGGCACACACAGTCATTTAGTGACTACAGGCATAAAGCTCAGTAGAGAAGCAGGTATTCATATACATAAGAGTATCATACTAAAATATTAGGGACCGGGGCTGGGGGTTTAGTTCAGTGGCACAGCACCTGCCTGGCAAGCACGAGATAATGAGTTCAATTCCCGGTACCAGAAAAAACTCAAACCCTCCCCCCACAAAAAAAAAATAAAAAATATTAGGGACCATATTTTTCATTTCAGAAGAGAGAAGAAGGGTCTCCTCTTACCACACATCTTAAATGAAATTTAGAAAGTATTAATTCCTTCAGAGAGTTTTGAATCTCTCTAAATATTGTAGAAAATAAGTAAAAAATATTTTTAAAATACTGTTCTGTTTAACTCTGTAATTAATATGAACACTCTGAACTGCTTTATTTTAAAAGAAATATTGAGAAGAGCTATTTTCTTTTTAAATACTACACAATTACAAATTTTTACTTTAAATCTATTAGTATCATTCATACTTAAACAACAGCTGAGGTACACTAAATTCCACCTAGAATAAGACACAGTAGTTGCACCAAAATCATCAATTATATATTATGAGTGAATGTGTTTTTCTACTTAACACAGTGAAGGACAGGGAAACTATAAAGCAAATTAACCTGCACTAAAAACAAGCAACTACTGCCACCATAACCCAAAGGACTTTCTACCGATTAACTGACCATCCAACTAGGTAGGATGGGCCTCTAATTATGCTCAGTTTCAAAATTTCAATCCATGAAAATTTCTCCTTTTTAAAAAAGTGTTAGAAGTGCTAACAGCTTATTAAACATTTGCTTTTTCACTGGAGCATTTTTCTGTCCCTTCACTTAGTAGTAAATGGGCCCAAACTATGTCTGAAATTTGTAACCCCAGCTCACTTGGCTGATTTTATTGTCAAACCAAAGACTGAGATGGGTGAGCAGAACTTGAAGCTAAAACTCTAGTAACTAGTATTTCACCTCTGTAACCAGAACAGCTGGTAGAGTACCTGTCAAAAGATAAACACTCATAAAGGTATACTGAATCAGACTAAGCTGAGAAATATTTTTCAAAGATAATACACCTTTAATAAGAAAGTTTAACTGAATAATGAAACAGGAATGGCTGATATAATAATGCCTCACAGTTCTAAGCTCTGGATGAACATACAGAAAGTGTAATGAGTGACTCAGAGGATATAAAGTTTAAAAGAGTCATGGTTCTAAATGACAGGCCAAGGGTGAAGATATGGTAATAGAAAATAAAAATATGTTTAAAAATTTGAAGTCTAATGAAACGGGGAAAAAAAGAATTACATAAGAAAACAGATCTGTAAACAGAAAAATAAATGTAAAAATAAAAAAGGAACCAAGTAATACAGTAGAGTCCAGAATATTCTTTACACACTGAGAAACAAATATGGACACCAAATCCATAGGTTTGAAATGTTGTCCTTCACTTGCTACAGGACATCCAAAGAAGTGAGATCAAATCAAGTAATCCACGATGCATGCAATAAGTAAAAGGATTAACCATTTTTAATTACATTTGCTTGGTTTTATATGCTTTTAAAGGTATACGTTCTTTTAAAAAATATTCTATAAAGAAAAAGCAATCCATTAAGATCATTTTGATGAAGTATCTTTCAAAATATTTTACATGGAAAGTCTCTCCATCTGCCCCATACACACACAGACACACACACACACACACACATGCGAAAGGCACACATGCTCTGTTTTCAACCTTCTTTGAATTATCCTGGATAGTTTTTGTTTTTTTTTTTGGTTTTTCCCAGTACCGGGAATCGAACTCAGGACGTTAAGCTTGCAAGGGAGGCGCTTGCACCATTGAGCTATATCCCCAGTCCCCTATCCTGGATAATTTTGCATCTTAGTTTTCCTCTTCAACATTATAACCTAAACATTTTCCCATTTCATTTAAAAAAATCTTCAGATTCATCACCAATATTATAGTGCTATTAAAGTAATACATGTTCCTGGTGCAGAAAAGGAAGTCCTTTCCTCTTTCTAGTCCGCATTTCTACTTCCTACAGCTAACTCCTTAGAAGTGCTTTGGCATTATCCTTCTAGGAATTTTTTATACACAAACACGTACGTCTACATATAGAAGATACATATTTAAATATCTATCCATGCAATTTTTACACAATGAGTTCAAATAACATACAGTGGTTTTCAACTTGCTTTCAGGACCCAATAATACATCTTAGAAATCTTATCACATCAGCACAGAGAAATCTTTCACACTTATTATAAGGTTCAATATTATGTGGAATGATTATATCATAATTCATTTACCATACTCTTCTTCATGAACATTGAAGTTGTGTGGGTTTTTGTTCTTCTTACTAATAATGTTGCAATGAACATCCTGCTATGTATATTGTAATAATGCAATGAATATTCTGTTACATATATTAATATGAAATAGTATTATTTTTGCTGCATATAGACTCAAAAATGAAATTCCACAGTTGAAGAATATGCAAATTTTTTCTAAAACAGTATATTGGTTATTCAACCACAAAGAGAAGTATTCATCCCCTATCCTTGCCAACAAAGCGTTCTGTGAATGTCCTTAACTTGATTATCTGATGATAAAAACTTACATTTGACTTCTCAAAGTTGGATATCTCTATTCAGGACATTATATAATTTACTATACTAATTATCCATTTACATTTGTATAAATCTATACATTACCTCTTATCACTTTTATATTTTAGATTAAATCTTTACATGCTATACATATTTTTCTGAGTCTGTGTTTTACCTTTTGAATCCTCTGTACTGTCAATGCTCTTTGAGTTGTTAAAAAGCTAAATTCTTTAACACCGGTCTTTATGTTTCCTGATAGGCTTTGGAAAGCTTCTTCCACACATATTCTTCTGTATTATTTTTCCATTGCTAATAGTTTTTTCGTGTGATTTATAAATCTAACTAGAATTTCTCTATATAAAGAAGATAGGTATCTGTCTTAGTTACTTTTCTCTCGTTGCTGAGACAAAATACCCAACGCCCAAAATTAAGGAAGGAAAGGTTTGCTTAGCTTACAGTTTGTGGAGGTTTCAGGCCATACTTGGCTGGCTCCGAGACAGGGTGGCACATGGCAGAGGGCAAACGTTCATGGCAGCAGAACAGCAAAAACAACAAGAGCAAAAGGGGGAATGGCCGCAAGCAGCCTCTTTCTCTCCCTTACATTGTAAACAGGTTACCCTCACCTAAGGGGATGTAGCTCTCACATAGTCTCTACGCTCTCCTCTTGCCCAGGCTCAGGATGAATACAAAGTAAGCACCCCAGCTCTCTGCTGAGTCACTTAGTCAAATCTCTAGATTCCCCAGCTGACACAATGTATCAATCATAACAGTATCTAAACTTACTTTCTTCAAATCAATAGCCAACTGGCTCAACACTATTTACTAAGTAGCCTTTATCTCTTATCCCTCCACTGAACTGAACTATGGTTAAAAAATTCTAAAGTCTTATGAATCCTGGGGTTAATTTCTGAACTCTAAATAGAGCAATATGATTTTCTATGTATGCCTGCATTGTATTGCTTCAAGTAGCTTTGCAATATACTTTAATATCGTGTAAGAAAACTACCCTCTCATACTACTTTCTGAATTTTTTAAGCAATGCTTACATTCTCATACTTATTCTTCCCTATGAACTTCAGATTTCACTTAATAGTTTCAAAAACCTCAACTGGATTTAATTGGAATCTAAATCATGAATGAGCATGTACACCTTCTTATGTATCAGTTCTATGAGTGGTTTACTTTCTACTTCAAAAAGCTCTGTTCTTCATATGGTTATGCCTCCAGGTGACTTCCCCTATTTTTCCTGTAATAGAAATTCGTTGTTGGGTGTTTGTTGTTTGTTTATAATCAATTACCTGAATATATATTTATATATTCTGTCCTTATATTTGGATCAAATCCTTATTGTTGAGTCAAAATGAGAAGAGAGCTCTACTTCCTGCTGTGGAAACTGAAGGAGACCAGATACAGGCCAGAGTTCTCAGAAAATGGGTGCTTCCACACAAGACTTTAAATTTTCAGGAGATAAAAGACAAAAGAATATGTAGAGATTCTTTACAGGGGAATTTTAAATCCAGTCATGACAGGCATGGTGCCAGCCGTGATAGTAACCCTAGCAGACCTTTCCTGTGGCCAAGACTGAGTGCTTAGTTGCTTAATATGGCTTGGTTCCTCCTGGAATTCAGAACCTGACTATGCAGATTTCCTATAGAGTCTGTGAAATACCAGATAACTTTCCAATAAATTCCTTTCTTCTTTTAGTTATCAGGACTGATTTCTGCTTTTTGCAAACAAGAGTCCTACCTAATGCATCACCCTTTGAAACAGAGAATATGCTTATGTTGATGTGTCTTCTCCAGTGATTTTTAAACAATACACAACCTTTAAATATAAATATGTACACTAATAAAAACATAATCAGCCCATAACACTACCATTTTAGTGTAACCCTCCAGAATATCTACAATCACTGAATTGGTTACTCCTTCCGTCTTCCATATTTATCATCTTTCTTGCATCACCTTTTCTTTTTCCTTTTCATGAGGAGGAAAAAAGCTCTCCCTGTACAGCACTGATTCTGTTCTTCTCTTTTATGCTTCATATATTTAAATTTCTTTACTTCACTTTTGTTTCTCTTACACTGTATTCATGTTTTAGCTCTCTTAGTCTCTCTCCCTACTGCACTCTTACTGCTCTCCATTACTGTTTCATAGAAGCTATATGCTTGCTGCACACAGTCACAACAGCTCACTGACGTTCCAGAACAAGCATCTATTTTCTGTTTTAGAGACCAGCTGATCCAACGTGGGGCAGATCTGTTGGTTCCTGGTGTGTCTCTCTTCTTCCTCCTGGGACAAGTACCAGCATGACAAATACCAGAGGCACAAAGGGCACACTCACCAGCCTAAGCACATTTCAAGGGTCTGTAACACAGGGCCTAACAAATCACAAAAGCAAACACCCAAAAACCAAAGGGGAGCCAATATACCTCTCCCATTCAAGTGGAAGAGAAAGGAGCAGTTATGAACAATCATCAATCTACTACATCATGCTTCCTGCTCCTTTTGAGAAACCTCAAGTTTAACTCTCCTGGATTTTTCTTGTTTGCTTTACAAAACTCTTTCTTCAAGTAAATTTTCTTCCTCTGCATCCTCAAAGTAATGTCTATTTTCCCTTTATGCTACGGGAATTTACATGGGACTCACAATGATTTTGTTATTTATCTTTGCATGGGAAGAAAGCTATTCAGATCTTCTGTTTATGACTAGGCACTAGAAAAAAATTTCCTTAGCACCTGCCATATACACACATACAAACACTACCTTATTCTCTGCTAAAAGGGATAATCAATCGTTTCCTTATTCAAATCTAGTCTTAAAGGTATCCTCAAGTACTCATTCTCCAGCTCAATTTCTGTGCCTGGCAAAGTTTTTCTAACCCACATATGCTGAAAAGAGGTAGAAATAGCTCTCTTTCTATCAAGGTCTCTGACTAAACTGAAGAAACCTTTTGTTCAAACAGCATACAGTTTAAAGACATCATTCCCAACATGCTGTACTTTTAGTGTTGTTTTGGTACAGCACTGGATGCATAAATATGTGTATTTCAGTAGATAGTGCTAAAAATCACCTCTGAAAAAACTGCATGGCTATTTAAAGGAATGTTGCAAGGATAGCTATGACGCACAGCTATCTGAGACACGTTCAAAGCCCCAACATTCTACTATATTAAGATCTAGTTGTACTCCCTACCAGATCTATACTAACCAAATGAATCTCTTAGACCCACCCAGACCCTTAAATGTAGAGCTACACTACAATCAGCCACAGGATAAAAGAAAAGTATTCTCCTTGAACCTCTCCTGAACTATTCCAGTAGGAAAACTGCTCAAAGCTGAACATATACCTAAGTAACAAAGACAGTACAACTTTAGTTCATATATCTATATTTCTTAATTTGACTTCACTGTCCAATTCACAGATTATTTTCACTTCCTTCTAAGATAAGCAAGAGTGTCTCTTATCCTGTATATAACAGGTCCACAGGAAATTCTTCTTATATATCCTTACTGAAGAGTACTTCAGTAAATGTACAATGAATCAACAGACAAAAGTTGATGTCAGTCTCACAAAACATGAACCATCTGATAGTGTACATCCATGTTTGTTTCAGAGATAAAGAAAAGGTAAAATACACAATATTCTAGAAAAAGAAGAATAATTCTTCCAATAATTGCCACAAGATACTGTAGCAAAGGGGCCATTTAACCAACCTCATTTTCCCTTTTTCCTTGTTATTCTGCACAACTCGGCTAGTGGATTTGATGTACAAGTGCCGGTGCAGTTCATCTATGAGAACCAGGTGGAGGTTCATCTTCTTGCTGTGAAGCTCTAGCCTGAGGTCACTCAATCCTTCCACCTGGAGCAGGGGACCCTCCAAAGACTCTACAGCTGACACCTGAAAAGGAAAACAGAAGAGTCTTTTAAGTACAACTAAATAACCTGGCAATATTATAAGTAAGAAAAAGACATTTAAGGTACTCTCAAAAGAAAGTTTATGAGAACCCTATCAGCATACAGCCGGTTTTGCATAGTATCACATAGACAGACCTACTTTTGCCCTTAAAAAGTTTATTATCTAAGAAAGACAAAGATAAAAAAATGCTTGACGAAGATAAATATGAAAGTATGTAAAACACCACAACAAAACTGCATGTACTACGTATTTCCATACATACTGCTTGTCAAAGGACACATGTACACATACACACAAAGGTAAACACATGTTTTACATGAATGGTGTAAGTGGAAAACAGCAATCATCCCACTTCCCAGGCTGACCCATTTTGAAAAAAGGACTTGACTTGCGAATACAAGATACAGGATACATTACAGAGAGGAAGGTACGACTGCTATACAGTAGTTAGGAAGATTTTGAGGGTAAAAATGATGAATGAGCCAGGGATTTGGCTCAGTGGTGCAGCACCTGCCTGGGAAACATGAGGTCCTGAGTTTGATTCCTGGTTTAAAAAAAAAAAAAAAAAAAAAAATTGTCCAAAGAATGATAAATGAATCAAATTGGGGTAGAGATGCCTTTAAGAAATGGAAAAAATAAGACTCCTGTAAGTCTAAAGCAAATGACTTTGAAATTCTGTAACTTAGAAGAAACAAAGCATATATGGTATGATCCTTTTTATTCATGTACATAAAATTATATTTGTGTTTGTCTATGAATAAAAATATTTCTATCTTTTCAAAGAAAAGCATGAAGCAAATACTCTAAGTACTATTCTTTGGGAGGAAAAAAAAGATAAAGTGGGAAACACAAAGAATGTAAAAGAAATAACAGGAATAATAGAAAAGAGATGATTATAAACTAAGCTTGGAGAGAAAAAAGCAGACCAACTTCTTGAGGGACAGAGACCTACGACTACACCCTACTTAGGTTACACGTGTATATATTCTCAATAGGTATAGATGAAGGCAATAATTAATAACACTATTTACTTCTGGGTAAAACCATTAAATTAATTATGAATACAAAGACGCCCTAAAAAATAAAGCATTTACACAAAAGCAATAGATAATACAAGCCTTGAACCACACTGATGAGCAAAAACGTTAATTACAGATCTACGACACTCTAAGGACTCATCTAGATGTTTGTGAACACTGAATACAGAAAGCTTGGAAGCTGCCAAACACAAACTGCATGAAATAGTTAAACAAAAAAGAAAAAAGCAATGGCTAACTCACAAACACATCACTTGTTTTGTGATATGCTATAATCAAATGTCAGTAGCAAATAAGTTTCCTTAAGTTAGGCAAGAAAGAATCAAGGGATGGAAGAGTGACAAGCCCTGGGCCAGCTCTGCCCTCTGAAGCCTGCCAGTTCATTTTCACCCTGACTTGCAACCGCTCCTGCTACCAGAGCCCCTGGGCCCTGTGCAAGCTGCCAACAATTCCAAACATAAAGGCAGACTCACAAAATGACCAAAGTGTCCCCAAGGAGAGAAAACAACAACAAATTCATTTACACTTATGCCCTAAATAGATTTTAACTTGGGTCTCTAGCAAAGAAAAGAGGATGCATTAACCTTCAGTGACATCAAGATCCAGAAAATGAAAAATAATTTGGTAAGCCACTGGTCCATCATGTAGCCTTATCCCTTAAGGTAATTAAATCCAGCTGAGATATTTAAGCCTAAAAAACCACCCACTGCACAGCCACACTTGATTTGTTTGTAGGAATTTGCATGAACATTTTTAACCCAAACAATTCATGTTCCAAATACAAAACTGCATGACAACATCAACTTTCAGAAGGACAAATCAATTTTTAAAAATTAAGGAAAAATACTTAACACAGGGCCTGGCACATACTAAGTACCCACAGAAATTATTTTTTAATAGTACCTATTTATTCTATGGGTACAGAAACTTCAGAGAGGATTTACATGGTGTTTTAATGCAGCATTTTAGGGATCTTTTCCTTTATTAAACCACTATAATCATTTAAATAATAAAATTTCTCAATTTGCTTCTTTGACCCAAAACACAAGTACAATTAACATGTATTTAATCAAGGATAGTCTTAAAACTTCAAAGTTTGAAAACCTCACTACAAACACAAAGAAGAGTCTCTCATTTCTATAAGAAAATACCATAATTTATTTTCTGGTCTTTACTTATTAAAAGTCTATTTGTAAAACTAAAATTATGGAAGTTAGGCAAGGTCGTCGTTTGCCCTCACCTAACTTTACTAAGTGGTACTCAAACCAATTTGAAGGAAATAGTTATCAATGTAACATTTGATCTCCAGAACATCAGTTAAAGACCTGAAATTTTTCTTTACACCTTTTAAAGAGCCTGCACCATAAAGTTCAGACTTAAAGGAAAATGCGGTGCAATCACAGTCAACTTAAGAGACCATCACTGATAGTCACTTTTGTTGTACTGTGGTATCTGTTTTCCAAATATTCACCAAGTATTTCCAAGTATGTGGGATTTACTAAAAGAGAAAAAATTATATATTCTACATTAAGAAATGTACTTAACTACGGTTCTAAAAAAAAGATTTGTAATATATGGGAAATGGTTATTTTATAAATTATTTCACTCATGTGTTTAGCTTTCTACTGCTGGCATAAAATACTTGAAGTAACAATTTTTTTTGTTTGGTTGATTTTTTGTTTTTCTTCCAGTACCAGGAATTGAACTCACGACCTTGCGTCTGCCAGGCAGGTGCTGTGCTGCTGAGCTAAATCCCCAGCCCCTTGAAGTAATAATTTAAGAGGAGTAAAAACTTATTTTGGCTCACAGTCTCAAAGATTTCAGTCCATAGTTAGTTGGTCTTATTGCTTTGGCCCTGTGGCACCACTGTGACTGCATCATGGAGGTGCATGTGACAGAGAAGGTCTGCTTAACTCATGCTGGCTGGGAAATGAAAGAGAAAGAGGAAGGGGTTGGGTCCAATCTGCCATTCATAGGCACAGTCCCCGTGGCCTAACTTCATTCTACCTGGACTTGCCTCTCAAAGGTACCAATCTTCCTATAGTGCCACTGGCTGGCAACCAAACCTTCAGTATATGGGCCTTTGGGAGACATTCAATTCAAAAAGTCCGGTTAATTTGGAAGACCCAGTTTTATGGTTTAAAAATCAAAACTGGGTTTTGATATAAAATTGGACTTTCCAAATTAACTGCACTTTTTGAATGATCGAATAGGAGGAATTTAAGAGATGTAGCTGGATTAAACTGGACACCAACAAAATGGTCTCAACAAGTTAACTGCTATAATAAATTATTAAAATCAGATTCGTGTGACAGCCAACACTGAATGTCACAAATATATATTAAAAATAGAGAATAAAACAACATACAGAGTACAGTGAATTGGTAAATGCCTTTATACATCTTTTCACAGAACAAACACTATGGTCACTAATATGAACTCCTAGAATTACCCCGTGAGCCACACCATTTCTTAGAGTACTACATACTGATAGGCGTTAACTAAATGTACTTAGAATTTTTCTTACATATATATTGAACAAATCTTCCAGATAAAAAGGATACTATTATTACCATCTAACAGAATATTACTGTTTTAGTCAACACAGTTTGAAACCACTCAGGGAGATAACAGAATTCTGGTTTAAGAGTTGAAATTAAATATTTTCTTTAGCATTACAAAAATAAGCAAACATTTCCAAGATATTTTAACACAAAATATTGAACAGGATAGCACGTTTTGCTACCAGAAACCTATACATGTAAGGAAAGAGATATTCAAAAAACGGTTTTTATAACACAAAAACTAGGTCAAGCATATAGTTAAAATGTACATAATCAAGAATTCAAAAATATTTTGCCATGAGTTGAAGTATAAGTCTGTGACAACAGAAAATCTTCATAATTAGGAATTACCATACCCATAAACTCAATTTTTTTTCTCAATTTCATTTTAGTATAAAGTACAGGAAATTATTATTTGATAGGTAAGTGCTTGTCTTTATCCAGTATTACTTAAGATTTACGTAAAATGATCTAACTTTGTGCTCTAACGTAAACCAATGGGAACATTTTGAAAAAATACTGAAATTGGCCATTCTTAGCTGCTGCTCCATTGAAAAAATTGCAATAAAAATATACTGATTTTTTTTTTTAATTTGGAGAAGGTGAAATACAATAAAGACAAATGAGATTAGTAAATATTTCTAAAATTAACTATGTGTCAAGCCTAAAAAAAGAAAAAATTATAAGTAAACAAAAAACCAGCCTGATAACTAAACCATCTGCTAGCTCGTGAAAATGCTTACTTTGGCTGCAGTGTTCTCCAAGAAAGCAAACATATCGCTATTGTTGAGTCCAAAACAAATATTTCCTTAAGCATTCTGATGATTTTATGGTTCCAAAATGTTTTAACATTTTTCAATAGGTCAATAAGACTCCCTAAAGGAAGTATTTTTCTTGTAAGACAACAATAATCACTCTAAAAATGTTGTCACAGCCCTACTTACAGATGCAATAAAAAGATATGAAATTAGGCTACTCCAGAGGACACAAGTTAAATAAACATAATTTTGAATAGCCTCATCTAAATAAGAGCACTACAACAAAAGAACACATGCCTGGGAACTCGACATTTACTGAGGTTACACGATTGCTGCCACTCTGTCCCTAAAATTCTAGAGGCCAATCTCTAGAGCAGTGAAGGCGAACCTATGGCATGTGTGCTGCAGTGGGCTGTTGGTATCACTGAACGCTCTAAAAGGTTCACCAGGACTGCTCTTGAGGCTTCAGGCCTGCCTCTCCCAGACAGCACTCTACCCTGAAGTGTCTACCTTCAGGCTCAGAGAATTCCAGATAGGGACAAGAAGCCTCTAAAAGTCTCTCTGAATGCAGATAGATATTCCGCCTTTAATAATCTACTTGTTTAACAACTGTTTGGACTTACGACCCACCACTCAGATTTACCCTTTTTTGTGTGTGTCAAGTGCTACACATCTTGTTTACAGAGCCTCAATGTCTTTTCTGGGGGGAAGGGGAGTACACCTTGCTTATATAGTACTGTAAGTTTTGCTGATTGTACAGTACTGTAGTTTTAGGTTCTGTTAATACATTACAGTACTGTATTTAAGAATTAAGCAAATGAAAGCAGTCATCCAATTGGAGTTTCCTTTGACCATCTCCTTGTTCTGAATATTGTAATGTATATCCTATATACAATTTCTCATTTAGTGATTGGTTCATTTAACAGTCTAGTCTCAGGAACTGAACTCAGCCATTAAATGAAGAATGTGTGTAATTCAGCCCCACCTCTCTGCAAGGAGGGAAGATGTTTATCACACATGAACCGAGAATCCTAGATCATTCATTCTCATTCTCATATTCTCTGTCTCTCTCTCCAAACACTTCTACTTTTCTGCACCTTATTGTATTGCACAAATTTAGATCTTTATTAGACAGGACTGGTAAAACAAACTGAATACTGCTTTAAAACAAAGACAGTATCTTTCATGTATTAATTTGAACCATATAAAAACAATTTTACAGGTCAAAAATGACCAAATACTGTCTATTTAATATGTTGCAATCTATGAACGCTGCCAGAATCAAAATGAAATCACTTATGTCAAACTCTAACCAAATGGAGTCAGGATCAATAAAAGATATAAACTATTACAAAGACTCTGAAAACCACAATCTGCACAAAGCCCACCACAATTTTACACAAAGAATTCTACTGCAAGGACACCTACCCAAGCAACTGCCTGTTTAAACTTGGACAGATGCCTCTGTTACTATTAATCCTTGTAGCCAAAGATAATTATTTCAAAACAGCTTATGTAACCTTCCTCATTTTACCTTTAAAAAGTCAGATTTCCATGTACTTTGGATGTCACTATGATTTGTCACAGCATATGCATCCCAGATTATAATCCCCTGTTTATTTCTGAGTAAATTCATTTCTTGAGAGAGCCTTCTCTATGTCATTTTAGGCTGACAAGCAACAGTTTTAGAAGCAAATCTGAAAGCTTTCGTGCATGTGGGACATAATAGGATTCTTGTAGAACATTATGAACTTTATACAACCCTATGTGCTTAATTGTATCAGATAAATTAGAAATAACTTTATTACTAGAATAGCACCTTATATATGTGTAACATAAAAGTATAAGCCAGTGAATACGTGTTCACAAAAATCCCAACTGTTAAAAATAAATTCAATAATATCATCCACTTTAAGGCATAACAACAGCTACCACTCGGGCTATAAAGGTCTTCATGCAAAAATTTTGGTTGGGAGGGGTGTGCGATATATAAGGAAGAATAAAGACAAAACATTCAAGGCTCAGGTCTCTAATAAAGGATTTGGGAAATCTTGGGGGATTTATAGGAAAAATGATCTCTGATCCCAATTTCACTGGAAAAGACTTAAGAAAATGTTTCTGGCTCCCTGAGGTTCAGCTTTGCCACTGTCTGAAGGCCTCAGGGCTATGGACAGTCTAGTACTTTAAACAGGCTTCCCAGGATAGCTGTAACACTGGTCAAGGCCAAGTGCCTGGAGCAAAAACAGCCTCTTCTCCTCCTTACTCTTCAGCCTGTATGCTAATCAACAGCAGTCAAATCAGGCAATCAAAAATGCCCATTCTTAAATCAATCTGATGGCAGAATATTGATCAGACCCATTCAGGTGCCCCATTTCACTCAAGAAACCCAACAGAACTACCTATAATGCAGACTCAGCATGCTGCCACCGTTAAAAACAGGATGCTGTCTACCTCCATTGTCCCTTCATTCCTGCCAGGGTTACTGCATGTTTTTATTTAATAAACCTTCATCAGCTTAAATGAATGGTTGTTATTAGTTGAGGTAACAGCTAAATGATAATGCTCCAGAGAAATATCACTGCTTGTTGGTGTACTAACAAAGAGGAGAAGGGCTGAGGTCAAGCGTGTGTCAATGCAAATGAGGCAATATTAGGTACTAACGGCTTAATGCAATAGATTGCCTGAGAGATAATGGAATTCGTAGGATAAAGCAAATGAGATGAAGTTATTGATAAGTGAATGAAGGGAAGGGACTTGTAAGATAAAGTGTTGTCAAAGAAAGCGCCTTTTACTTACGGATTTCTTCTTTAAAGCATCTTCAAATCTATCTGAGACAATAAAACTCAAAAGATATCAAATGAGACTTTTAGCTTCATCAAAGATCTCACCCTATTACTACCATAAAAAAGACTTGTTCCTAAAAGCATTCCATTTTATTCAGCTATTCTTAAGGTTTCTTTGGAACCCATTTTTTATTATGAAACATTAGGCACTCTACCACAAATAATGTCTCTATTTTATTAAAGAAAAAATCTTTCTTTCCTTGTTTTTGCTTCCTAAGTCTTCTAAAACAATCCATCAAACCAGGATTCACAGAAGGCCAATGTCTGAGAGATGAAATGTAAGAACTTTCTATTGTACGAGATCTTTAAAGGCTGTCAGAAAGTTCTACCCCAGTTTTATAGATTAAAAAAAAAAAAAAAAAAAAAAAAGGTGAGGCCAAGAATGCTACCGTTATCGGGTAGCCTGCTTCTAAAAGTGGTTCACCAACTAAACACTGAGTCCTGAGTTGCCTGCCTCTCCCTTTGGAGTTAGAGTCTAGGTTCTTCTGTCTGGAACAAAGAATTGGACAAAACAAGCAAAAAGAACCCATGACAAAGTTTACTGAGCGAGCTTGGGCAAAGCAAAAGAAAAAAAGAGGCTAAAAGCAAAAATAAAAGCATGCACTGCATCTGGGAAATGCAGCATAGGCTTAGCTTCTTCATGTATGCTGTCTAAATCTTGAGGAAACCCACAAGAATGGTTCTGATAAGCAGTGTTGGGATCCCCTTCTCAGGCTGATGTCAGGTCTAGACCAGCCTACTGAAAATCTGCTGGAGTTCAAGTGGCTTTGGGAACTGTTCTGCACTGTACGTGTGTCCAGGTCATAATGCACAGGTCAGATCTACTTCCCAGCCAGCTTTGCCATGCCCTAAATCACTACTTTTTTATTAGACTTTATTTTTCTTCCAAATTCCAAGAGAAATCCATGCTAAATCAACAACACTTAAATGACATATAACCTCACTCATCAATCAACTTTCAACTTAGTTTTTGCAAAAATGATTGTTTTCAAACAAGTTTTCTTGGGCTGGGGATATAGTTCAGTGGCACAAATGCCTGCCTGGCAAGTGCAAGGTCCTGAGTTTGATACTGGGTACCAAAAAAAAAAAAAAAAAAAAAAAAAAAACCACTTAAAACAAGCTTTCTTTTTCGTTTGGCCAACACCTTGGGAACACCTGACCATCCCTAAAATAATTTTTAGTGTTTTCAAACTAATCCACAATGTGAACATAAACAAAGGACTTAAATTCACTATACTTAAGTCATTGCTATTTTTTACTTTTATAAATCTTACTGTAATAAGTATCTTTGTGTACATATATGCAAATATATTTCTGAACACACTGTAATTAAGAACTTTAATTCTTTTCTTAACATTAAATTCTATACGCAGAAATTCAGGTCTAAAGTTATGCACATAATTAGAGGTTCTCAGGCACAATGTCAAATTAAGATCCTTATTTATTATAAAAGTCCTTATAACAGTTCTGTTTTCAATTGCTTTCTTGATGAAATTAAACTATACTTAGCAACTTATAGGAAATATAAGAACTTTCAGATGAGTACAACAAAGTTCAGAAACAAAATCTCACCTTGTTCTAAATCTCATGGTCCCTTCAATTCCCTGTTCACCTCAATGCTCTTTGAAGAGAGCATTAAAACCTAGGTTTCTTCTACAAAGATCCAAGAGACCACTAGGAAAGACATTGTGTTTTAACAAGGGTCCCAAAGTCACTTACCCTGTCATTTTACTTGCTCTTCTGGGAAGTTACTGAACAACTCTTATAACGGTTGGCAAAGGAAGTCTCTGAGAACCACTTCAAGCCCATACTTAAATCAAGACAATTTCACCCACATTCTGCAAGAGCCCCAAAGCCATTAGAAATGCTCAGCTCTTATATAGCTTTTTGCTAATATGAACTCTTAAAATTTCACAAAGGAATGTAAGATAATGGTTTTTTTTTAAAGTCAGGCAACAAATAATTAGTACAGGATGAAGCTTACAGAAAACAAGACTCTACAATAAGCTCCTCCTATTTTGTCAAGCTAAGCAAAAGCTACTGATCAGAATAGTCAGAATATTATCAAGCTGAGAAAGAATGCTCCTGTCACCAACTGGGTTGACATCACTGCATTTATACAAATCTGATTCCCATCTGGCCATAGACTGACCAATCAAAACCCTGTTCAAGGAAATCCATACACGAAGATGAAACCATAAATATGATGCATAACAACAAATGACTTGGGTATTATTATTCTATGTGGAGACTCAAGTGTGTAAACACACATACATGGTTTATCTCACTAAGCAACATACATGAACTGCTGAAGCTAGCACCAGAATAGAAATGCTGCTTAATGTAAACAAGTCCGAGACATCTGCCTTTTCTTTTAACTGGCCACTGGGTGATAATAATGATGATGCCTACACCATTTTAAATGTATACAATGCTTTATATTTTACAAAGTACTCTTTACATACAACATTTCACACTTTCACTCTCACAATCATTCAATAAAGCAGCAGAGTTTTTGTACATCATGCAGATAAGAATACTAAAAGGCTGGTAGACAAAAAGATTTATTTCTCTAGGTTCATTGTACTGGTAAGAATTTTTTGCATTTAAATCGATTTTGTTTCCACTTTGCCACAGTGTGCATAATGACCACTTTTCAATTAATAAGTGTGTCTTCATTTCAATCCATTTAAGTCATGCAATAAGTCAGATGAGGATACAGAAGAAATGCACAAAACCACATCAAGATGACAGCTCTAAAGGGTGCTAGATCAGTCCAAATCTGCAGAATTATCAAATTCAATTATTAAAATAAATTCATTTTGACCAAATAGGCTAGAAAGTTAAAAACCAACTGCTTATCAGCTTTATTCCAAAATAACAAAAGAGGATGGCAGCAAAGCACCTTCAAACAATGTTTCTCCATAAATGTAAATATCAACACAAGATGTGCATCTTGCACAAATACTTGCTTCATTTCTAACTACTTAAGAGTGGATATAAAATGAGGACAAGGACAACGAGTTTCGATCCACTCGGCAGCACAAGCTAAACCAACAGTTCCAAATTTATCTGCACACTGAATTCACATGGACAATGTCAAATTTTATGGAAGCCAGTGGCCCACTACTAGAGATTTTGATTTAATCAGTCTGGGATGTGACCTAGGCTTTGAAATTCTTGGAAGATCCCTCAGTGAACTTTAGGAATCACTGTTCCATAGCCTAACAAGATGAATGAAAATTCCTAAACCTTATATAGTATAATGCAAGAAAACAGAATTTCTAGTGGCTTTAAAATAAAAGAGGCAAATAAACAGATTTTAAAAGTAAAGTAAAAGAAAAGGAAAACTAATGTAATACTCAAGTATCTATCAGTTTGGTTTTTAGAAACCTCAGCCTTCAAAAACAAATATAAATAAAAGGGCTTGCACAGCATGAAAAATAGTTATTATCGTACTTTTTATTTTATTCTATATGAGAAAAATAAAGCCATAACAAGTGTAATTAATTTGGGACCAAAACCAAGGCTACTCATTTAATAACTTTATTTGCAGTTTTTCTTAATTCATTTTACAGAGATCAGATGTAGATGTTTGAGGGAATAAAGGGGGCTCTAAATGCAACTAGAAGCAGCTACAGCTGATCAGCGTATTCAACCAGCAAACCACTTTAGCTCACCCCCTTAACCCCAGTATTCTTAGTTTCCTTTCCTTTCTTTTTTTGGGTGGGGGGGGTGGTTTTTTGAGACAAGGTCTCACCATGTAGCCTAGGCTGGCCTCAAATTCACAGAAATCCTCCTGCCTCAGCCTCCCAAATGCTAAAGTAACACACAGAAATCACCACGCCCAGCTAGTTTCCTATTCTTATTACATACTTTTTCATTGTACTTACCATGATTGAGAAATTATTTGTCTTTCCCTACAAGCCTGTAAATTCCTTCAAGGCTAAGGCTATCTTCATTGAAAATATATATCAACAGCCAAAGAGTCAAAATTGGCACCATCAGACATTTTTTTTTATTTTAAAGGAGTCGTAAAAGAAAAAAAAAGAATAGCAGCATCATAAACAAAACAAAGCAAGAATATTCATCATACATTAAAGACTCAGTCAGTGCTCCGTCTTCAAACTATGTCTCAGATTCCTTGGGTACCCAGAATTGAACTCAGGACCTCATGCTTGTCAGGCAGGCACTGCACCACTAAGCTAAATCCCGAGGCCTCGGATTCTTTCTTGATAAATTATTACTATACAATACTGGTCTTAGTCTTTCAAACTGATACTCTACACTAGAAACATGGACTTCAGCAATGGCTATTACATTATTGACCACTGGTATATTCTTATCATGTCATGGAGAAATCTATATGGAATACTGGAACAGTTTTGCAGAGTCGCTGAATCTCTTTTAGGTTAGGTCCAATAAATTCACTAGATGTCCCAGCTCCTGACACCCACACTGCTTTCATCTCAGTACCATTCCCAGAATAATAAAAAAATAAATAAATACATGCAACCTCAGAAACTCTAACGCCAGGTTAAAGGAATACGTTTTAACCTATTTTTTCTTTTTTTAATTTTTCGGTACTGGGAATCGAACTCAAGACCTTGCACTTGCCAGGCAGGCGCTGTGCTGCTGAGCTAAATCCCCAGCCCTTGACCTATTTTTTCTTATTTGTACATTAATCATTTGACAGTGGATGCATACTTGTTAATGACACAGTTGCACTGCTTAAAACTGTGAAAATCAGTAAATCCTGTATAAACATACACTTCCATAGGCAGAATAGGTAATTAATGACACAGAACCTGAAATTTATGCATGCCAAATCTCCAAACTACAGCGCAGAATTATGAGTCTTGATCATCCATTGTTATATATGCATATGTTAGAGCAACTCAGAACTTCTCACAAAAAAATATATATATTTCTGCCCAAAGGAGTTCCTATAACTAAAAATTGGAAGAGGTGGACAAGTCACTGCACTTCTGTGACTGACAGCAAATGCATCACTTCCCAACTACCATCTCCCCTACACCAAAACTGAGTCTGACAGCATGTGTTGCCCTCATTACCATCTCCCCCAACCCCATGGCTAGCTTTTGGGTGTCTGTACCAACAGTGGGCTTAAGGAAAGATGCTACAGGGCTCCCTCATCATGGAAGGCTCCCAGTGTCAGATGCCCTTGCTAGCAGCAGAGCTTGCCCCAGCAATATCTGAGGAAACATCCAGCACAGTCACAGGACAATCATTCCCACCATTAGAGTGGACATATGGCAGGCATACAACCACTGTGCTACATGCACCTGATCCACCTGGTCCACTACATGTCCCCACCTTTATCTGACCCCTGAAGATACTGGATCTCTCCAACACCATCACCATACTGACTGTACTTATAGGCATCAACTCCAACCAAAGAAGCTACATGGGACACTATAGGAGCCAACTGGAGTCACTATTCAATGCATACCAAACTGACACCCTGAGACACATCTGCAGAAAAAAGCCATTTATTTTTAAAACTACATTTTAAATGTGGTAGAAATAATCCACCAGATGTGCAAATCTCAATGTAGGGCCATAAGAAACATGAAAAAACAAGGTAACATGATGCTTTCAAAGGAACATGGTAACTCTATAGCAAAAGATTCCAAAGTGAACAGTATTTATGAAATACTTGAAAAATAATTCAAAATGATCATTATAAAAAAATTAGATGATTTAAGAAAATAGAAGTATACAGTTGACCTAAATTAGAAAAACAAGCCTGGCCTGGTGGCACACACCTGTAATGCCAGCACTCAGGAGGCTAAGGCAGGAGGGTGCCATGAGTCCGAGACTAGCCTGGGCTACATAGGGAGTCCAGGTCAGCCTTACACAGTGAGACCCTGTCTCAAAAAAATCATGACAATAATGAGAAATTCAGTGAGGAGATACTAAAAATAACCAAACAGAAACCTTGGAGATGAAGGATACAGTAAGTTAAATTAAAAATAAAAGATTTTTTAAAAAAAAACAGTTGACAGCCTCAATAGCAGACCAGGTAGAGCTAAAGAATATCTGAACTTAAAAGCCAAGTCTTTTGAAATATCTTAGTCAAACAAAAAAATGAAAACAGTCTCCCAGACCTCTGGGACACCATTAAATGAACATATTCAAATTTCAGGAGTACCTGAAAGCAAAGAAAAGGAGAAAGCATAAAAAACCTATACAATGAATAACAGCTGGCAACTTCCCAAATGTAGACACCCAGGTACAGGAGGACAACAGACATGACCAGAAAAGAGCCCCATCATGTATATTATAGTGAAACTGTCAAAAGTGTAAGACAAAGAGAAAATTCTAAAAATTGTAAGAGAAAAGAATCACAAAATCACACTAAAGAGAACTCCTATTAGGTGAGGCTAACAGTAGATTTCTCAGCAGAAACCACACAGTCCTCGAGGGAATAGAATGACACACCAAGTTCGGAAAAAAAATAACAGCCAACCAAGAACAATATGCTGCAAAGGTATCCTTCAAAAATAAAGAAAAAATAAAGATTTTTTTTCAAGGCAAGAAATAACTAAGAGAATTTATCACCCCTAGATGGCTTTATTAAAAACACTTCTTGTAGTCCTACATGCAGAGCAAACAGTAACTACCATCATGAAAATGGGTGAAAATAAAAAACTCACAGGAAGGGCAGATTCACAAGAGAGAAAATAAATATTATCAATACAATAAATCACAATGATAAACATGAGAGGAAGAATATATCAAGAAATATTCAAAATGAACACAGGAAATATAACAAAATGCCAGGTACAAGTCTTTACCTATCAATAATAATCCTGAATGCAAATAAACTAAATTCCCCAATTAGAAGATACAGATAGACTGAATGAATACAAAATCAAACTCAACAATATGATGCCTACAAGAAACTTACTTCACCAGTAAATACACTCACAGACTGATAGCAAAAAGACAAGAAAAGATATTCCAAGCAAATGATAACCAAAAACAAACAGCAGTAGCTATATTTGTATTAGACAAAACAGACAAAGACAAAAACAACAAAAAGAAAAATAAACAATCATTAGATAATGATCAAGGGATCAACTCAAAAAGAAGATACACTGGTTGTGACTGTAAACGTGCCTCTAAAGCCAGAACATCCAAATTTACAAAATTGTACAAAGCAAGCATTACTAAGCACTTCTAAAAGGAAAGTAGGACCCAATGCAGTAATACAGCAAGACTTTAACACCCTACTTTGATCAATGGACAGCTCATCCAGACCATCCCTAAAAACAATACAAAGAAACATACTATACCATACATTATGGTTGATACATTGTGTCACCTTGGGGAGTGTAGAGGTTTGGCTAAGTGACTCAGCAGTTCTACATCCTGGGGTGCAAAGGACATGCCTTTCCTCCTCTAGGATGTTGTTCATTGTGTCAATGTGAGGAGTTTAGAAGGTTAAACACTGGGTGGGGGTAGCCTTTTACCCCTGGGTCGGGCTAGCCTTCTTACAATATAAGGGAGGGAAAGAGGCTTGCACACACTGCAATTTCCCCCTTTGCTCTCGTTGCACTGCTATCTTCTGCCTCAGAGTCAGCAAGTATGGACTGAACCCTCCACACACTTGTGAGCTAAATAAACCTTTCCTTCCTTAATTTTGGGCGTTGGGTATTTTGTCTCAGCAACAAGAGAAAAGTAACCAAGACAGAATTTGGTACCACGAGTGGGGTCGTTGCTGTAACTATACCTGATCACGTGGTTCAGGAGCATTTGGAAATGGCTTGTGAGAAGAGTTTGGAAAGGTTCAGAGATGTTGCCTGGAAGAGCAGAGCTGGAACGCCTTCAGCTGTTCTGTTTGGGAGATTCTGGTCAGAGCTCAGAAGATCAGAAGGCTGGTAGAAATCCTGCTGGTAAAGACTGGGTTCGAGAGGTTTCTGTTGGGAAGAAGGACTTCATTGGTTGTTGGACTCCAGGTGATGTATGTTATGGCTTCGCAGAAAGTTTGCCTGCATTTTGCTCGTGTCTAGAGACTTTGCCTAAGACTGAGATTAACGGCGGCAGTGGACTGATTAATCTGGTAAAAGAAATTTCAAGGCAGTTGAATGTTGGGGAAGTGGCATGGCTACTGTTGGGGGCTTTTAGCCAGATTTATATTAAGAATCAGGAGCAAAGAGCCCAGAAGGATGATTTAAAATGTTGTGAGTTTGGCCAGAAAGGAAGCTCCAGTAATGCTGTGATAAGGCTGAGGAGATCTCTATTGCTGAGAAGGAACAGGAGAATAGAAAAGATGGCCTAAAGGCATCACAAGAAGCAACAAGTCTCCACCATGTGCAGCCTCAAAACTGCAAAGGTGAAAGACCTTGCCTTGAGAAGGAAGCTGTAGAGTGCCATGTTCCAGAATGGCAGTGGCAGCCACACCAGGTTCCAGAATGGCAGAGGCATAGAGAATTTGCTCCTCAGAATTGGATTCAGAGTGCCCAGTGATTCAGCCACTCGACCCCTTCGGCCAAGAGAGAGGAAAGCTTGGCTACTGCTCCAGGTGGCAGCAGACCTTGGCATCATCCACATGGCCCTGGCTTTAGGTGCACGGAGAATGCAAGAGTTCTGAGGTTAAAGAGATTTCCACCCAGATCTCAGAAGGCCTGGGAGGCCAGGCAGTATGCCCCTGAGAGGGCAGTATGTGAAGCTGTGAGTGTGAAGCAAAAGATGCACTGGAGACCTCAGAAGTTTAGAAAAGCCAGGACTGTGTATCAATCTAAGGAAAGCTGCAAAGAGAGAGCAAAGCAGGCCTAAGAGAGAAGCCATGGGAGCTGTAACCACCAGAAGTGCCATAGGGGTGGACTCATGCAAGCCCTTTGGAGCTCACAATGTGCAACTGATTGCTTCAGATGCTGGACATGGAACTATAGGACATAACATTAACCCTGCCAGATTTTGGACTTGCTTTGGTCCCAATGCTCTATGTCCCCCTGTTTGTACCTTTTGGAATGGTACTGTTTATTTTGTGCCATTGAATGTTGAAGTGTTTAACTTTTCTTTTGTACAGGGGCTCACAGCTAAGAGTTTGCGTTACATGGAGGAGACTTGAGACTTGGACTCTTCAGCAATGCTGAAACTGTGAGGACTTTGGCAACTCTTGCAGATGGACTAAATGCCCTTTGCATAAACGGATGTGCATGAGTCTTTGTGGGATGAAATGTTATGGTTCTAATGTAATAGCATGTCTTTGTATCTGAAAACTGGTTTAAAGAAATGTGTCTGGTTGCCAAGTTGACAAGGGGTGGATTGTTACAGTTGATATGTCAACTTGGGGAGTCTAGAGGCTTGGCTAAGTGACTTAGCATTAGCAGTTCTACATCCTGGGGTGCAAAGGACATGCCCTTCCTGCTCTAGGATGAGGTTCACTGTATCAATGTGAGGAATTTAGAAGGTTAACTATGTGAGTGCCCCACCCTGGATGGGGGTAGCCATCTTACAATATAAGGGAAAGAAAGAGGCTTGCATGCACTACCATTCCCCCCTTTGCTCTTGTTGCTCTGCTATCTTCTGCCTCGGAGCCAGCAAGTATGGACTGAAACCTCCACACACTATGAGCTAAGTAAATCTTTCCTTCCTTAATTTGGGGCGTTGGGTATTTTGTCTCAGCAACGAGAGAAAAGTAACCAAGACACCATACCATACCATACCATACCATACTATAGGCCAAATGGACCTAACAAACATTTACAGAATTGCTACAAATTATACATTCCTTATACCAACAAACAGGACATTCTCTAAAATAATATATATATTCGTTAGCCCACAAACAATTCTCAAAAAAATTTTAAAATAATCAAAATCATATCATGTCTCTTCTGATCACAATGCAATAAAACTAGAAATAAAAAAGAAAAGAAACTTTGTAAATCACACATTCACAGAGCATAAATAGCACTCTATAGAATAAACATTACACTGACGAATCAAAGGAGAAATTAAAATTTTTCTTGAAGTTAATGAAGAGATAAACAACTTAGGGAATACAGTAACACAGCAATAAAAGTAAGTTTATAACAATAAACACCTACACCCTGAAAGATTTCAAATAAAAAACATAAAACTGCAGTTCAAGATCCTAGAAGAGCAAGAATAAACCAAACTTAAAATTAGTATGAAGAAAGAAATATGAAGATTGGAGGAAAAATAACTGAAATCAAGACAACAAAAAAATTAAAAAGTGAAGCTTGTTTGTTTTTGAGTTAAACAAAACTACCAAATTTTGGTTAGACTAGCCAAGTAAAGAAGAGAAGATCTAAGCACACACAATTAGAAATGAAAAGGGAGACATTACCATGAATGCCACAGAAATGAAAATGATCAGAAGGAAACTATTAAGAACTATATACTAATAAATTGGAAAACCTAGAAGACATGCATAAACTTATATACCAAAATTAAAGCCTGAAGACACAGACAATTTGAACATACCAATGACAAATAACAAGATTGAATCACTAATGAAACTCTCAGCAAAGAAAAGCTGAGTACCAATGCTTTCACTGACTAATTCACTGAGATAGGGTCTCACTATGTAGCCCAGCCTGGCTTTTGAACTAGCAGCAATCCTCCCAAGTGCTGGGATTAGAGTGTGCACCCCATACCCAGCCTGTATTAAATTTTTAAAGTAGAACAAATAACCACTTTTCAAACTGTTCCAAAAAATTGAAATGGGGAGAATTTTTCCAAACTTATTCTGTAAGGCCAACATCTATCCTGATATCTAAATGAGGCAAGAATACAACAAAAAAAAATTTTTTTTTTTTTTTTTTGGTTTTTCTCCGGTACCGGGAACCGAACTCACGACCTTGCGCTTGCCAGGCAGGCGCTTTTGCCACTGACCTAAATCCCCAGCCCCACAACAAAATTTTAAAAAGGAAACTAAGACCAAATTTTTCATGAATGCAGATACAAACTAATATTAGAAAGTCAAATCCACATCAAAAAAAAAAAAAAAACATTCATCATAATCAAGTGAGATTTATCTCAGGGATATAAGGATAGTTCAACATACACAAGCCAATATATGTGACAAATCACATCAACAAAAGCATTTGACAAACACCCCTTTATGATTAAAAAAAAAAAACCTGAATACACTAGGCACAAAAGGAACACAATTCAACATAATAAAGGCTATTTATAAGAAGAAGAAAGGAGGAGGAGGAGGAAGAGAAAGAGGAAGAAGAAAAGGGAGGAAGAAGAAGAAATAGAAGAGGAAGAGAAGGAGGAGGAAGAGGGAGAGAAGCAGAAGAGGAAAAAAGAGGAGGAGGAGGGGAGAGAGGGAGGAAGGAGAAGACACAGGCAACATAGTTTGAATACAAGATCCAGAACAAAATAAGGGTGTCCACTCTCACCCATTCTTATTCAACACAGTACTAGACATGTGAGCCAGAGCAATTAGGCAAGAGGAACAAAAGGCACAGAAGTAAGAAGGGAGAAAGTCAAATTATCCCAGTTTACAGATGACTCAGTTCTATACAGAAAAACCTAAAGATTCTACCAAAAAAGTATGAAAATTGATAAACAAATTCAGCTGCAGAACAAAAACAAAAGTCAACATACTAAAATCAGTAGCATTTATACACCAGAATGATACTTGAGGATGAAATCTCATTCACAATAATCAAAAACAAACAAAAAAAGAAAGGCCTACAAATAAATTTAACCAAAACAGAGAAAAATCTCTATAATCAAAATTATAAAACTCTGTTGGGATAAATTGAAAAAGACACAAAAATTGGAAAGATCTCCCGTGTTCGTGGTATGAAAGAATTAATATTATTACAATCTCCATTCCACCCAAAGCAATTTACAAATTCAATGCAATCCTCATCAAAACACCAATGACATTTTCTCAAGAACTAAAAAAAAGAAAATCCTAAATGTACAAAAGACTCCAAATAGCTAAAGTAATCTTCAGCAAAAAGAACAAAGCTGAAGGAATGAAATTACCTGACATCAAAATATACTACAAAGTCACAGCAATCAAAGTAGTGTGACACTGGCATCAAAACAGACATAAGGCCAATTAAAAAGAACAGTGTGTCTAGAAATAACCTCATGTGATTCTTGACAAAAGTGTTAAAGCATACATTGGAGGAGATAAATGGTACTGGAAAAACTGGATATTCACAGGCAGAAAATTAAATTTGACCCATATCTCTCACCCTATACAAAAATCAATTAAAAATGGATCAAAGACCTCTATGTAAGATCTGAAACTGTGAAACTACTAAAAGAACACAGAATAAGCACCTCAAAACATCAGCATAGGCAACAATTGTTTGGACAACACCCCTAAGGTACAGTAAACAAAACCAAAAATAGACAAATGGGATCACACCAAACAAAACTCCTCCTACACAGTAAAAAAAAATAATCAACAGAGTAAAGAGATGACCTACAGTAGGGAGGGGGTGTTTGAAAACAATGCATCTGACAAGAATATCCACAATATAAAAAACTCAGTAACAAAAAGACAATATTCAATTTTAAAATATATAATTAATTAATAGATACATATTTCACAGAAGAAATTCAGAGCTGGGAATACAGCACAGTGGTAGAGCACTTGCCTTGCATTAGTAAGGCTCTGGGTTTATACCAAAATCACTGGCCAAAAAAATAAAAGGAAAGAAAAATTAAAGAAGAAATTCAAATGACCAATACATTTATGAAAATGGCTCAATATTATTAGCAGTCAGAGAATTATAAATCAAAACCACAATAATATATTACCTCACCCCAGTTAAAAACAGCTACTATCAAAAAGACAACAATAACAATAATCCAAATAACAAATGCCGGCAACTGTTTGGTGGTAAAGTAAAATTCATACATCCAACATGGAGAACAATATAGATTTGGCTTAAAAAAATTAAAAGTAAGCCAGGCACAGTGGTGTTGCGCCTGTAGTTCCAGCCCTCACAAGGCTGAAGCAGAAGGATCACCTGAGTCCAGGAGTTTAGGCTAGCCTGAGCAACATAGTATAGCCCTATTACCAAAAAACAAAAACACAAAATCTACCATATGACCCAGCAGCTATCACCCTTCTCAATATATATCTAAAAGAAATGATGTCAGCATATCAGAGAAACACCTACATGTTCATGTTTTTTGCTGTATTATTCACAATAGCTAAGATACGGAAGCAACCTAGTGCACATCAATGGCTAAATGGGTAAAGAAACTGTGGTATATAAACAAAATGAATCCCAGCTCTCAGGAGCCTGAGGCAGGAGGATCGTCGTGAGTTTGAGGCCAGCGTGGACTACATAGTGAGTTCAAGGCCAGCCTAAAGTACATAGCAAGACTTCGTCTCAAAAAGAAAAACTGGAATTCAAGCATAGGTCCACTCAAACCAAGCTAAGACCCATGCTGACATTCACAATCAAAAATAGACATTACCCAGCAATTGCAAAGGATCTTTTTAACTGATAACATTACAAATATAGTAACTTTTATCAGAAGATTCTAAAAAACAAATTCAACTAAATAATAGCTGCCTTATTTTCTGTATCCCAGATATGATCATATTTTCACAGTATAAGTGAAATAATTCCATCATATCACTCTTTCAGGAAAGCATTTTGAGATCCTCTGGGAAGAAGATAGTTACATAAGTTATTATTATAATTATCATAATAATTCTTACCTAACTGTACAGCTATGGATTCTTTTTGTAGAGACATAAACAAAGGCAAAATGATTAAGAGACATTCAAAGTCTCTATAATCTCAGGAAGGCTTAGAAATGAAAAAACTATTTTAGTCACAAGTCTTGTGACTGTCAGCTAAAGTGCTTCAAAACTACTCACACTGGCTTGGTTTCCAGTGATTGAATGCAATTATGAATTGACTTCTATGGGCTGATAAATCAGAACTTGTGTAAGTGGTTTTCAAAGCTCTCTGTGCAATTTTAGTAAGACGCAGACTTCTACACAAAAATTTTCCTTGGGAAGGAAAGTTCATAAAAATATTAACTATCATGAAATACCTTCCATGTTAGCTCATACCACTGAGAAGAAGCTGCTATTCTTATATTAATAATTCTTCCCAGAATTAATCAGTCATTGTACATTAGAACCAGCAGCTGGAGTGTTTTGAGTGATAATGAAACCTGTAACAAGGCATCTTCAGCCGTCTTTTCAAGACAATAAGGGAATTAAAATTTCAATTTAAATGCAGAGGTTTGAAACACGCTTCACTGGCAAAATTACTTCAATTAATGTGAGTGGAATACAAAGGACAGACTGCAGAAATGTGATGCAGTAACCAGAAATTATGTCATTAATGTGCTTGCATCAACCTAGCACAATGACTGCAAAGGTCTAATTTAAACCATACATATCACAAAACTACAGGCTACAATATTAATCAACTTTCTGATTTCAATGTGACGGATACAGGCTTCTTGTTGGATCACTTTTAGCTTTTCATAAGCCAACAGCAGCTGTTTACTTTGAAGAAGGAAACAAAAGGCCAGGTTTATTTGCAGACATTCACTGCTATGACAATTTAATTATTTTAGGCAATACTTGGGTTATCATATCAAAAGACAAAATAAATATCCCACTACAAGCCTAGCCTATAGCTACTTGTGATGGAGAAACAGGAATAGCAGGAGCTGGCAAGAACCACGGGTCACCACTGATTTATATGCTCTGGATTTATTAGCCTATACTGAGTAGAGATCAAATTACTACATATCTGCATCTGCACCTGCCTTAAAATAATAAAAATGCAAAATCTTCTGACAAACAAATCCGAGAAAATTAGGGGGTTTTGAAAGACTAGATCGCTTTGTCTTTACTTTCCTCTGATGTCATTTAGCAAAGTTTTCCTTTTGCACCTTTGAGATTCCCTAGGTAGATTTTACTCTTAATAATATGCAATCATGGGGAAAAGAAATGTGATTTTTTTTATATGAAGTCTAGTGAAAGGGCAATTATATTGACTCATATACAAAAGACCAAGTTGAAGAATATTTGCAACCTCTTAGACACGCTTTCAATCCCACTTTCCTGAAATCTTTGTTAATTAGGATACACAAACCATTGCTTATTTTGGGATATGTCAACTCCCCAGATCATGTAAAGTAACTACCTCATCTGTAAAATGGCAATGATTTCAGAAACCTGTAGAGTTCTTGTGAAAATTAACTGGGTTAACCAATGTCATATACTTAAAAAGGTACAAGCAGGTGTTCACACATTAACTATGCTACAATTATTGTTGTTCATTTAAATATTACAAAAGAGAAGTTTAGAAACAAGAGAAGCTTATCCAAAAAAAACCAAACACTAATAAGAGAAAAAAAAACAGACCTGAACTCCTAGAAAAGAAACAAGTTTTTGTTTTTTTATGTGTACCAGTATTAAAATCTTTCATGTAGTGACCACTTTTGAGTAGTGATTTGTGAATTCTGACTACATGAACTGCATTATGTCAGGTATAGGGCAGAAAAAAGTACATAAGGAACAACCCCACCCTTAAGGACCTAGCATACAAACAAAAGCAATTATGTCACAATGAAATATATGCAGTTTCTAAGAATGTAAACCAAAAAAAAAAGTGTCTAGATTTCTGAAACATTCAGAGAGTTGATGAAATTTGAGCCAAGTCTTACAGAATACCTCAGCATTTTGCAAGCAGGGAGGATTGGGAAATCAGTTCAGGGGGCTACATGGTAAATTTAAAAAGACAAATCTATCATATACTTATATGCCAGAAACAAATAACTAGAAACTATGATTAATAGTTACTATCTTCAAAGGTCTCAAAAAATATATGATGCCCAGATTAAATCTAACAAAATATATGTAACACAGTACTTTTAAGGAATATATTACTAAGCATTATTAGAAGACATAAATGAAGGTTTCAATAAATGAAGCGTACCCTGCTCACTGATAGAAGACTCAATACTGCTAACATAGAAATGCTCTTAAAGTCAATCAAAATCCTATTATACTTTCTGTGGAATTCTGCAAGAATAATAAAGATCAAAGACAGCAAAGATAATTTTCAATAGCAAAATGAGGGAATGAGTTTACCTCCTATCAAGTTATATTATAAAATTATAACAATTAAAACCACCTAGTTCACAGGTACAGACAGGACCAATTCAACAAAAGAAAAGAACACTGAACAGACTCACCTAGAAGTGAAAACCTGGTATGTGACAATTGGCATTATAAATCAATAGAAAAAAGATTTCAGTAAACCGTCTGAGAGCCAACTGGCTATAAAGCAGAAAAATAAAATTAGATCCCTAGTTCATATCACATATAAAAATGAACTTTTGATGGATTAAAGAAGAAAATATAGGAGATTCTCTGTAAAACACCAGGGCAAAACAAATGTTCTTAAAATAAAATCATGTGATACAAACACATAAGAATGTGAAATTCTACTGCATTAAAATTATAAAATTTTTATAATAGAAGACATCATAAACAAAGTAAAGATATACTACCAATTTAAATATTTGTAATCCATCTGAAAGATAAAGGATTAGCATGTGCAATATATAAACAACTACAAATAAGTACCAAAAGGAACAAAACTTCTTGGGTATGTATCTTATACACGCACCTTGTTCTGGAGGCAACTACTCTTCCTCACCACTCCACTTCTCACTACCCAACCCAATGATTTTAGATAGAACAGATGATCATGGTACTGAAATTGGCTCTCTTCAGGTCAGACTTTTATTAGAAAAAAAGATCTTCTTCTGCTAAGCAATATTCTGCTTTAAAAAAAGGTTTTTTCCTTCTGCAAGGCTGGAAAGATATAGATTATAGCCTATACTCTTCTCTCAACACCCAAGCCTCTTCCCCACTTAACTTCCTATGCAAATGAAGTCCTTCCTAAAGAAAAATAAACCAAATTTTAAAAGGGAGACAGCATTTACTATTGACTAGCCTTAAGTAATAAAACCATGAACCAAAAATCTGAAATCCTAAAATGAACATAACACAGACATAAATTCTAATAATCTAATTTAATATATGGCATTTACTTGAAAATAGGCTCACTGCCCAAAATTGTAATTCACATAGATGTACATATCCTACACAAATGTATACGTATATGCAGATCTATTCTGATTTCTGCATCTTCATAATTTAGCCCAAATAAGTATAATGCAACACTAAAGCTAAAAAGTAGTATTTTTCTGTTGAACAACATACAGTCATTATTAAGGAAGATGTCACTCTGAATAAGATGCGGCAACAATCCTTCTGCAATTCCCATGAGCAGACCATTATTAACCTTCCACTGTGAAAACTGACTATTCGGTCCATTCATAACCAGGTTTCAATACATGACAGAATACTTGACAGTTCCCACTCTTTGGTTATCAATTTTCCTTAAAACATCGTATGAAAGACTTCTGCTTGGAAGTTGGAATGAATTAGAGATATTTAGCACATTTACTCTGTGTTCCCACCAGTTCCTCTCAGTGTTTTTCCCAGTGTTATAGCCAATCTACTTTGGAGAAACAAAGACAAAGGGCTTTTACTTTTTGTGGAAAAGAAAACAATTCAAATACAGTCATCCTGCTGCTGAGAGCTTTTGTGGTCCTCTAACAACTCTGCATGAGATGAAAATGTGTGTGTGTATGTGTGTGTGTGTGTGTGTGTGTGTGTATAGAACAGGCAGGAAGATGGGTAGTCTTCTTTAAGAGCCACAGGCCTTGGGAAAGTAAAGATGATGGGAGTAAAATGTGCAATTTTATTTTTCATTCATTTGCTTCACACTTACCATCAACTTCCTAGGAACTTTTCACTAACTCAGAAGTAGCAAAACTCAGTGGACTAAGATAGAGGCTAAAGGCTAGGTTATACTCTTGCTTAACAAGGTTGAGTCTAGCATAAGACTCAAAAAATTATTTTCTTTGTTATTAATTGAAAGGAAAAAAAAAAAAAAAAAAAAACAAAGGCCTAAGGTTAAAGTTCTTTCAAATAATTTGTTGAACACCAAGTTTATAAATCTTCAAAAATTCTGTGTCATGTAGATTTCATTCTTTAAAATGGGATTCATGCTGGGTCTGGTGACACATGCCTGTGATCCCAGCTACTTGGGAGACTGAGACAGTCGCATCAAAAGTTTTAGGAGAGCCTAGGCAATTGAGTAAGCCCCTATCTCAAAATAAAATTTTAGGGAAAAAAGAGGTGATGATATAGCTCAGTAATAGAGTGCTTGACCAGCATGCGCAAATCCCTGAGTTCAATTCCTGCAAAACAAAACAAAGCAAAAACCAAAACAAGACAAAAATGGGATTCATTATCAGTATCTTCCTCTGAAGCTTAAAAACACCTCTTATGACGATTCCAATACGATGTCAGTACTGCTTTTTTTCCATTATACAGCAAGTCTTGCTATTGTTCCAAAAGCAGATAATACATAAGTAATAATCATCTGCCACTTCAAACATGAAATGAGGAAAAGAACTTCACCTGCAAGGCCTTGTGAATCCCAAAAGGGCTGTTTTTTAATGTGCATTACAGGACTGAAAGAACACAAAAAGAATCTTTTTTTAATATTAATGGAAACATCCCTTATCTCAGGCTGTTTTCTTACCAGCATATCAGTGGCACTGAGATAGTGCTTGCTGGCCATGCACTGTTCCAGTTTTTGAGGTACTTGTTTGATGTTCTCAATTTCATCTAGCAGGTTCAGGACGTGCTTATGTTCAATTCCTTCAATCCACAGTTTCCGAAGTTCATCCCGTTTGCAGTGCAACAACATCTTGCATGAGAGCAGATTTTCTTTTACCTAGAATACAACAGATTCAATCTCGGGTCAATCCAAAGTTTTGCCAGCCTAAACCCAAAATGTAGTTAGTATTCCTACTGTTACTATTGTATGCAACAATTCCTAATTCCCAGGCCCACTTCTCCCCCTCAGTTGGTCTGCTTGCAAAATTTTAATCCTGATTCTGAAACTGACTCACCTGGATGCAGCTCTACCTCTCTGTGTCTGTATTTTCTCTCCCATGAAATTAGAAAACTACACCCAACATACCTTTGAGTGAATTTTGAAATAATTACGAAGGATATAAAGCATTCTGAAAGCACCATATAAATGTTAATATGTCTAAAAGGCGAATGATTGATTTGAGAATATAACGCTATTAGTCCTTCTCCAAACCTCCTTGTAGATAATCTATTCAGCTGACAGGTCACATGGTCCATGCTTCTAGCTCTAGAACTCCAGGTAAAGTTTACAATCAGGGATCTGAGTGTTCTTCTCAAGTGATCACTGCTTCCTCAGTTTCCAAAACTGGTAGGTACACCTAGACATAACCTCAACAGGACATACCAGAGTTTTTTGCCTTACATTCTAAAAGTTAGCTATTAAATAAGATAATCTCCATCTCATACCAGGAAAGAATGGCTATCATTAAGAAATCAACCAATAACAAATGCTGGAGAAGCTGTGGGGAAAAAGGAACCCTTCTCCACTGCTGGTGGGAGGATAAATTCGTGAAACCACTGTGGAAATCAGTTTGGAGACTCCTCACAAAACTAGGAGTTAACCCAGCTATTCCCCTTCTGGGTATTTTCCCAGAAGAATTAAAAACATCATACCACAGTGACATATGTACACCCATGTTCATAGCAGCACAATTTGTCATAGCTAAATCTTGGCAACAACCCAAATGCCTATCAACTGAGGAATGGATAAAAAAGATGTAGTCTTTTTATACAAGGGAGTATTACTAAGCTATAAAGAAAGATAAACTCAAGGCTTTTATAGGTAAATGGATGCAAATAGAGACCATACTCCTAAGTGAAATAAATCAGACCCTCCCCATGTTTAAACATCATATTGTCTCCCTAGTGTAAGAACCTGAAAGAGTAAATAAAACGGAAAATATATAATACATATTATGAAAGGGAAAGAAATTGCTCCAAGGAAGGAACAACTGGGATGAGGGAAAGGAGAAAAAGAAAGAAAGAAGGAAGGGAAACAAAATGTATATGTATGTATGTAGAAGGATAGCTGGGATAACTGTACTAGTGATGTCTAATGGTTTATTGAAAGGAAGAGTTAATGCTTAATTTTCTTTGACCAATTTTGCATGCTTATATCTGATAATCTGAACAACAACTTTGAAGACAATAATATGCAATATAACAACCATTGGTGAATTCCTACCATCTTGTCTAGTGAAACTCTGTATCATTTCTAATATTTTTTTGTTTTTGTTTTTTATTCTCTTTAATGGTTTGATCAATCTGCCATTCTTACATCTGGTAATCTGAACAACTTCACTGAAGGTAACAATATGTAATATAACAACCACTGCTAATTTCTATCATTTTATTCTGAAACCCTGTTATCATTTTTATTATTTTTGCTTTGTTTTGTTTTTGTGTATGTTGTTGGTATTCAGCTATTGTTCTTTTTTTATTATTCTCTTTAAAATAAAAGTAAGTAACTAAATAAATCAGATAATCTACAGCATTCTGTAGATCTGCACAGTACATAACTAACAATGTGATAAAAATAAAAGGCAGGGGAAAGGAGAAGGGATAGGCACAAGCACATGGTAAAAGTAAGTTTTTATTTTCTACCTTAATTAAAATTTGCAATTTTTACACCATGAAAAGATAAAAAGATTCATGGTCATTCACAATTCCCACATCTGCTTGCAGATCTATATAGATCTTATAGATCTTTTGACAGTTCTAGCACTTATTTATATAGAGTTCAACACTGTTCCCAATTTTGTTTCTCTTGCTTTGAGGTAAACTTTGTGAAGGAATGCATTTCAAGTATATTATTTGATGAGTTCTGGCAAATATGCCAACGTGTATAATGCAAGCCTTCATTGGATTAGAACACAGATCATTTCCATCACCCTAAAAAGACTACCACATTTTTGTCAACTGAAAATCTGTATTCCTCTTTTATGAGATTTGGTGTGAGGTACGCATACTCACTGAAACTATACTTAGCAATTAATTTCAACATTTTTTTCTAATAGGCATAAAAAATATAAAAATAGAATGCTAAGATAAAAAGCTTTCTTGAGAAACTGCCTAATCCATTTTTATAATTTCAAGATAAGGCCTATATGATACTTATATGAAACTCTTCCATGTTTAAAAAATAAAGTCTTGAGTAAGAGGACTTAGTGATGTCCTTTGAGAAATAAAAATAGTGGAATAATAGTTAATTTCAGGGAGTCACAGACTCCATGGAAAAAATCTGATGAAGATGGTTATTCCTTTCTGCAGTCCCAACAAAGTAATAGCAAGGAGGGAATTTTTAAGTACAAAATATCAAGAAAAGAGAAGAAGGAACAGCAAATAAGATATGGCAACAAAGTCTGAAAGCTATCAAAATAAATGGTGGGTAAATAAGTTAGCAAACCAGAGAAATCTGAACACTTTGACCTGGAGCAAGGCTATCACTGGAAAGACTGTACCAATATAAGTAAGGCAGAGGTACAGAGCCAAAACTTTCTGCAGAAGTATTTTGAGATACAGGTCCCCACACAGACACATAGTTCCACCTCCTCCGCATTGGTCAAGTCTGGAGAAGGCTGATTTAGAAAGAATTTGAAAAAGAAATATCAGGTATGACTTTGGGAAGGGTGTGAGGCACTACAGAGAAATAGAAAGATGAAGTGAAAGGGGAGTTTATTAAATGATATACTTTTCAGGCCCTCTGGACCTTCATCCTCCTTTAATGATTAGATTCAAGTAACAGTGGCACCTTGACTTATACCCCAAACACAGGAGAATTATGGCTTTCTCCTTAGGGAAATGACCTGATTCAAGTGAAAAGACTTGTAAAGATATGGACTGACATTAGACTTTTCACCGAAAACACCGCAGAGTTCTAGGGGGCCCAATCATCACAGACACACTCTACAATGTGCTATGACTTCTCAATTATCTCTTTTCCTCTTGCACATCAATTGTTAGCCAAGGATCACCACACACTCAAGGAAAGACAAGCAATAAAACACATACCAAAAAACGTACTGAGGTGGAAAGGGGAACAGAAATCATGCAGGAAATGACTGTTCGCGTGTGTGTGTGTGTAAGTGTGCATGTGTGTTGTACTAGAGCTCAAACCCAAGGGTATTCTACCACTGAGTTATATCCCCATCTTTTTTTTTTTTTTTTTTTTTTAATTTTGAGTCAGAGTTTCGCTAAGTTACCCGGGCTAGACTCAAACTTGTAAACCTCCTACCTAAGCCCCTCTCGCTGCTAAGATTACAGGCATGCACTACTGAGCCCAACTTGGAATCAGAATTTTTAAAATCTTATCATTCATATGCTGAGGAAAAGTAAGATAAATTATTACATCAATGAAACAAGATAGGTTAACTATAAAAAGTTCAGAAAATGAAAAACAACTCTTAGAAAAAAATTTTACATGATAAGAATTTTTAAAAATCAAACAAAGTTTAGTGGACATCAATGATGAATTCTCCATAAAGGAGGAAAACACACACAGATACACATACACACACAAACACACACACACACACACACACACACACACACGAAGATAAAAAATAAAAGAAAATGAGGGGACTGAATTAAAAGTCTAATACTTGCCAAATATGAGTTCCAGGGAGGGAAAATAAGAAAAATAGAGTGGAAAAAAATAGTAATAAAATCTAAAAAATAGAAACAAAATTTTCCAAAACAAAAGGGATGAGCTCCCATATTGAAAAACCATACCCATTGCTCAGGACAATGAGGGGACAAAAATATCTGTCTTGACTCTTTAAGAACACCAGCTTAAACTGGGCATGGTGGCACACACCTGTAATCCCAGCACTCTGGAGGCTGAGGTACAAGGATCATTGCAAATTAGAGACCAGCCTGTGCTACAAAGTGAGCTCAAGGCCAGCCTGAACTGCACAGTGAGACCCTGCCTCAAAAAGACAAAAACAAAAAAACAAAAAACAAAAAAAAAGAACACAGTCATAAAGGACAACACCAAAAGCTTTCAATAAAATACAATGCAGGCTTTATACAAAGGGTTAGGAATCAGAATGGCATCAGACTTTCTTGAACATCAATCCCAAAATCTGTAACACAAAGAAACCTTATACCTTCAAATTCTGAAATGGAATTACTTTCCGGAAAAGCTCTCACTCAAGTATGAAGAAAGAATAAAAACATTATCAGATATCTAAACTCCCAAAAAGTGAACATTTTATGCAGCGCATCTCAAGAAACTTTTGAAGACTAATACAAGAGAAAAACAGAAGAGATGAAACATGGGATCCAGGAAAAAGAGACTATAATGCAGAAAAAAGGCATCAGGACTATTCAATCATTAATTCCCAGAAAAACAGCAGCAAAAAACAAACAAACAAACAAAAAAAAAAAAAAACCTACACAAGAGAAAACTTACATACTGCATGGCTTAGCTGTAAATGTTTACATAGTTATAATAGAATGAGCACAAACTATTTAACCAACACTAACATGCAAGTACTATCTTGAGAGAAGATTAAGGAAGAAGATGTGATGGAGTGGGGGAAAGAGTGGAAGAAGGACTACATCTTCACCTTCCATTGCTAAACACAATACACAATGCCTAAAATAGAAAATCTGAAAAAAACTGTGTGAGCAACCAGTAGAAACAGAAACATCTGGGTGAGGGGGTACTAGCAGCATAAAAGTCAGTATCTCTGAAGTGTCAGAACTGGGCCTAGAGTAGGATGAAATAGGGAATCCCTAGTTTTTAATCCTCATTTATGGTTTGATTTGACTTTTGGCTATTAAATGTCCTAGATCTCCCTTAGAGTTCTTGGTTTCTGAGACAGGAACTTCACCTTTTAAATTCATTCCATTTGAGGGGCTTGGGGGTTTAGCTCAGCAGCACAGTGCCTGCCTGGCAAGCACAAGGTCGTGAGTTCGATTCCCAGTACCGGAAAAAACAACAACAACAACAAAAAAATTCATTCCATTTGAAATCATAGTTAATATCTGTTAGAATTTGATTTCTAATGTTCTGTGCATATCAACTTAGTTCTACAAGTCTCAGCTTTATTCCCCCAGGTATAATATTTGCTATGGAAACAGTTAAAAATAAATTATATGTCACACAACACCTCACGAGGCTCTTGAATCAGAGTGGGGGATAAACTTACAAAGTGTCAATAAAGCTGGGAAAACTCCTATGTGATTGGGAAAAGCCATAATGGCATTTCGTGCTAGCATATATACAATACAATCCATTCAATTACACTTTTGTTTATTACATGGAAGTAAAAGTGAAAGTAAAGTAGAATTTGTAGAGGAAAAAAGCATAGGGATCAGGCAGTATAGAAAATGAACTTTACCAAAATAATTCCCTAAACTGGGGTAACAAAGCCTGAGACACAAGAAACTACAAGAACTTTTATTCTTAAATTACTCCAAGGTTTCACTTTTTGATTAGAAAGTCACACTTATACAAAAATGTTATTTTAAAATTTAAGTATGGGGTCAGTCAGCAACAAAAAAGAAGAAACATAAAGAATCTCAAAGAAAACTCTGATGAGCAAAAGAAGCCAAATACAAAAGAGGACATAAGGTGCAAAGTTCTAGAACAGGCAGAACTAATTCATAGTGATAGAACTGAAATCAGTACTTACTTGGAGGAGAATGTGGGAAAGAAATAACTGTAAAGAGCCAGAAGTAGCTCCCTGGGGTAATAACACATTCAAGGATATATGCATTTGCCCAACTCACTGAATTGTAGTCTCAAAATATGTGCATATTACTATACGCAAATTATACTTCAGTAAAGATAAGGTGTATAGCTACTATAGAAAACAGTGCCGAGATTCCTCAAAAAATTAAAACAGAACTAACATATGACCCTACAATTATACTACTGAGTATATAGAAGGTCCCCAACTTATGATGGTGTGAAAGTGCTACACATTCAGCAAAAGCCCTACTTCAAATGTTGATCTTTTTCATCATTTCCCAGCTAGTGATGTGTTGTGTAATCCTCTGGTAATGCTGGGGAGTGGCAGCAGGCAACAGCTTCAAAAGAAACAGCCAATCTCCCACAGGGCACTGTGTTACTAAACTAGAATGTTGAGTTGTGTTCTAGTCACTTTCACCGATCCACAGTTGGGTGGCTCCAAGACAGGAACAAGATGGCACAGGGCCACTGCACAGGGGCATCCAGACAGAAAAGGAAGGAACCAGGGACAAGAATACTCCCTTCCAGGTCACACCCATAGTGACCTGATGGAGACTACTACGAAGCAACCCTGAGCAGGACTTAAATTAATCAATTGGCTTTTCATATTTACTTGTGAGTCTATCCAAGGCCTAGGCTCTTTGTCTGGAGATGGGCAGTGGACTCATAGTAAGTGAACCTCTGTGAGTCACTAACCCCTACTAAGGCCTGTAATGGCAGATGAAGCCAGAAAGCCTCAAAGGGTAATACAAAATCACAGCCAAGGACACATGTATCCAACCTCAACTAGATAAAGACTATAGCCACAGTTATCTCACTCCTGGGCAGATTAATTTAACACCTTACTTGGAGAAGTCCTTGAGTGGCTCCACCCTTCTTGAGTACCCTCGTCCCTTCTTCTGATAACTAAATAAACGCAGGCCACCTATTCTCTTAGGCCCAAGAGAATCTTGAATTCTGTGAGAAGGCTTTGATCCTCCTGGAGCCCTGAAATCACTCCATTTGCCTCTTTTTATTTAGCCTTCCCTGTACATTCATTCTGGAGATTGAGGACCTGATCAGTCTGCAATAACACTATTAACATGATAGTGACCCACCTCCAACTAGGCCCCAACTCCTAACAATACAATTAGCTACTGAACTCATCAATGAATAAATCCACTGATGAATATACTACCCTATGATATAACTGCCTTTCAAAATACTTGAGACTTTGGGGGGACATTTTAGATCTAATCCATAACAAGAAGATTGTGTGTATTAAATGGATTTTTGATTTGTGGTATTTTCAACTTACAATGAGTTTACCAGGATATAATCCTGCCATAAATCAAGGAACATCTATATATACAAAGGAAATTAAAACAATGTGTCAAAGAGATATCTTCACTCCCATGTTTGCTGAGGCATTATTTACAATAGCCAAGACAGAGAATCAACCCAAGCACCCATCAATGGCTGAACAGGTAAAGAAAATGAGATTTATATACACAACAGAACACTATTTAGTCTTAAAAAAAGATATCTTGTCATTTGCAACATGGATGAACCTGGACAAGATCATACTGAGTGAAATAAGTCAGGTATAAAAAGACAAATATCAGATGATCTCAATTACCTGTAAAATCTTAAAAAGCCAATGGCATACACAAGAATAAAAGTGATGGTTATAACCAGGCTGGTGGTACATGCCTGTAATTCCAGCACTCAAGAGGATGAAGCAGGAGAACTGCCATGAGACGAGACCAGCTTGGGATATACAATGAACTCAAGGCCAGCCTGCACTACAAAGCAAGACCCTGTCTCAAAAAAATAAGAATAGGGGCTGGGGATTTAGCTCAGCAGCACAGTGCCTGCCTGGCAAGCTCAAGGTCATGAGTTTGATTCCCAGTACCAGAAAAAAAACAAACCAAACCAAAAAACAAACAAACCAAAAAAAAAAAAAAAAGAATAAATAAAAATTTAAAATCTGAACACCAAAAGTAATGGTTATCAAGAAGCAAAATTGGACAGAAGTAGGTAAAGGATACAAAATTTCAGTTTAACAATAAGAATGAATTTTTAAAAATCATCGTAAAACAGGTAATAATAATGCACTTCATGTTCTAAAATCTCTAAGGCTGGGGCTGGGGCCCAGTGATAAGGGCTCACTTGCCCACATGCACACGGCCCACATGCACAAAGCTCTCAGTTCAATTCCCAGCATCAAAATCAATCAATCAATCAAGGTGAAAAAAAGGAAAATTGCTAAGAGATATATTAAGTATTCCCACCACAAAAAAATAGTATGTGAGATAATACAGATGTTTCTTAGCATAATTTAGACATTCCACAATGTATTCACATCTCAAAATACCATGTTGTACATAATAAATCAATATAATTTTTATTTGCCTTTTTAAAAATGGAGGACCAAGCTACACCCATCAACACCAAACTGTACATATGAATTTATTTCTCAAATTCCTGTCCTGCTTTTATAAAAGTGTTATTTTCACTCCATTCTATTTAATTTACAAGGAAAACTGCGATTGAAAAACTCCTTAAGCAAATATACAGAGACAAGTTTCTTTTGCTTCCTCAACATTGTATTATCTTTCTCCTAACCACCTGTTCCACAATACTAGGAATTTCAGTTTTCATATACAAGAGCTGCAAGTCACTCTCATTAGAGACTATTAGAAGAAAAGAAAAACAGGAAAACACAGCCCCAAAAGCTACTGTGAATAGAAAAGAGAAATGATCCAGCCAGCAGAAAAAGTGAAGATTTTTGCAGCCCAGCCTAGGAAAAGATAAAGAGGTGAAGAAAACTACATGGGGCTTTTAACTAACATTGCCTTATCATTCATGAAAGGAGAAGCAGAGATATACTTAAGAGGATCTAAGAGATGTAAGTAAGGGGAAAATGATAGAAAGCTGTAACACTCAGTCATAAAAGCAAGAAGGTCCTAAATTGGATCAAGGAGAAATAAAGAGGCAGAACACACTTCTAAGTGTATATATTTTCTAAATAAAGCACAATAAATGCAGAAGCAGTTCATTCAAACTGTAGACCAGAAAAACCCTGAAAAGTTCCCTGTGATCAAGGGATGGTCACTGAAGATTAATAAGTCAATATTACTCTCAATTTTCAAACTATAAAATATGGTTACACCTTTTGTTATTAATTTCTTTATTATTTTTGGTAGTAAATCCACATGTAAGTGCCTTCATAGGTATTTGCCCACCATACATGTCCATCCCAATTATTCCATAGAATTTTATAAAAAGAACCTTGAAATGAAGAGCTTCAGAAACACTGCTCAATGTTTGGTTTAAAATCCCTTTGGAACTACAGATCATTTTTAAATTACAGTCATACTTTTAGTTCCCATACTTTTTTTCTCTTTGTATTTTAGCTGCCACTCTAAGGTCTTAAATTCTCTGAGAGGCTCCCTCCAACTCTGTCCAAGGGCAATACCTTTCTTCTGAGCTGCTGAGTGTGGATACAATATACAAATACAGAGAGAGTTGAACTTAATGCAAAGATTACCTCATGTTTCTTGGACTACATTAATGAACTCCAGATTACTGCCTAGATTTTAAATCATGGTATCTAATTATTGCCCACAGCTTACAATGTCCATTTCTAGAAACTTGAAGTCTTTTTTTGCCTTTCTCATATAAGCAACTAGGAATTTCCATCTTAAATTTGGGCTATAAATAACTTCTTATAAAAACCATGTTGTTCTACTATGACATTCTTTATATTAATTAAGGCTATTCTTCATTCTAATTCTACCTTTCAAGGTATACTTTCATATAAAGTCAAAAAAGTTATTTTAGGTAAATGTTAAGTAATGAACATTGCATTACTGAATAATTAAGCTCTAACAACTTCACTTGAATAATCATGTAGTTATTTCTAGTTACAGGCAAGAAAAACAGTTTTCAGAGCTTGATCTAGTACCAAGAGAGCAGAAAAAAGAAACAGGATGAAATATAAGTATGTGCATACCACAATACAGCCAACTGTCTATGTCCTCCCTTCAGCCTGCTCCTGCAAAGAGCATTAGACTTACTATAGTACTTAGCATCTTTAAAAAAATCCAACATCATCTCATCTACTTAGTACAACACAGAAAAACACTCAAATTCAAATACTAACAAGTATGACCTCTATGGCCTAAGTCTCCAACTTATACCAACTTATATTCATCTATTTTGATGTTGCTATTATAACAGACAGTCATTACTAAAGACACTGGCAGAATTTATGGGTTTTTAAGGATTCTTAATGCTATAACATCTCATTTTGACCAATTTTACAATGAACTCAAAAGTAACAGAATCACCAAAGTATTTGGTTTATTAACCACATTACCAGACTTCATCAATCATATATAGTATTTCACTTGCACATTTTTTAATATATGAAAAAATTCCAAATTGAATTCACCAATGTAAAAATGTTTGGCCATCTGGGGAAAAATCAAAACCATCTACCATGTCTCATTTATCTCAACCACATAGACTCTACCAATATAACATAAATATATGAAAGTGATACAAAAAATGGGAAGTATAAACAGTTCTGTGGTCTTACACTTTAGAAGGGGTTAATGCATAAACATGAACATATTCATCCATCCTGCTCCTCACTAAAATCCATCCCTAGCAAGCATCTAGAGAAGGCATTTTAAAATATTAGTAGCATTATGTCATTCTATGTTCAAAACCTTACAGAGGTTTCCCATTCTACTCAAAGTTAAAAATCAGAGTCCTTCTAAGTAACTGTTGTGGTTTATATATAGACATCCCCTCAAACCCTCACGACCTCATAGGTGGGGTGGTGTTTTGGGGTGGTGGTGTTTGGATTATGGTGTGGTACTCAGCACTGGATTAGTCCACAGATGGGTTTATAGCTGGGCGTGATGTTAGGAGGTGAAACCTGGTGGGAAGAGGTGGGTCACTGTGGGCACGGCCTGGAAGGGTGTATCAATCTTCTCCTTTGGTCTCTCTCTGCTTCCAGCCTGTCTCACCATGAGCACTTCTCCGCTAATGCCCCTCTGCCGTGGAGCCAACAAACTATGGACGAAATAAAACCTCTACAAAACTGTGAGCCAAAATAAACATCTCCTCCTTTAAATTGTGGGTATCAAGTAATCTGTCTCAGCAATGAGAAAGTAACTAAGACAGTGACCTACAATACGTTCCCTCACCCATTGTACCACACCTCACCTACCAGCTCTTTCATCCACTATCCCCACTCTTCACTGTACTCCCGCCCCACTCACCTCCTTGTTGCTTCTCAAACTTTTAATCATCACTGCTTCAGGATCTTCACACTTTCTATCTTTACTTTTTGGAGTGGCCTTCCTGACCCTCACCCTCACCTCCTTCAGTGCTGGGCTCAAATGTAACCTCAAGAAAGCCTTCCCTGACAAACCTCATTAAAAGAGCAACTCCTTAGTGTCCTTTCCCATCTTTTTTGTGGGTTTTGTTTGTTTTCTTTCTTTTTTTTTTTTGCATAACACATCTTACCATCTGTTATTCCATCTGTCTCTCCTGACTAGAATGTAGCTTAGAATATAAACTCCACAAGGACAGGAATTTTTGTTTTCTTCACTTCCATACCCTAGAGCCTAGAACAATACTTTTTGCATAATTCTGACACTCAAAATTTAGAGATTAAGTGTTAGCAGATATTATGCCTGTTTTTCTTTTTCCTTACTCATGTAGAAGCCCCATGAGGACAGGAACTGATATTGTCCACTTGTATAGTCCCAGAACCTAAAACAGTATTGGGAATTCAACAAATACTTGTTTAATAAATCCTCATTATATTCTTTTGGTCGAGAACAGAAAGAATATTTCAATTTAGTTCTACACAAGCTCAACATCTTATTTGGCTCTAAAATAATGTAGCCCAATGATGACTGATTCACCCACATTTTTACTTTAAAAAATATATACCTATACTTTGTATGGAATCCAAAATGCAATTAAAAACCAAAAGCAACAAGAAAAATTAGTGAGGAAATATCAGTGTTTCCTTGGTGATAAGAAACTGACTTGCATGGTATGAAACACTCAAATTATGCAATAAAAACATATTCACTTTCATTTTGCCCCAACATCTTCCTTCTCCTAGTAATCAATTATTAAAGGTTTTTTTGCAAAAAGCTGTATCCCTTTATTTCTCTTCCCAATACTGAAGCTAATTCACAACAACGAATTATGTGGCATTTACTTTCTTGACACTGCCTGATGTAATAAAGGTTTCTTTTGTTTGTTTTCTTTTGCTCAGAACCCCCGGAATACTGAAAATGAGAAGGTGCGAGAGTGTGGCTACTAAAACAAATGCACAATCCTCAAGATGAGGTGCTCTTTTTTCAGTACCAGGTGAGCATTCTTTTGTTTTCAGCAAAGATGCTATCAACTTAAGAGTGGGAGGGAGCAAAGCAGAAATCAGTGCTGGTGCTTCCCTTGAGATTAGGACGAAGTCTTTTCAGTCAACCAAACTAATCAGAAAGCACAAATACCAAAAGGTCCTTCACCTTCACTATGATTACCCGAGGCAAAGCCAGAAGGTCAGCAGCTCTATACATTCATTTTCTGACCCCTCTTAAGCTTAGTATTTTGGGTCAAAATGGACTACAGTTTACTTTAAATCTAGAGGAACTGATCTACAGCTTTACCTAGTTTCATAGATAAATCTATAGGATGAACTCACCATTTTATAAGCAGTTATTTTTAAAACGTAAAGGGGTCAGTACAGTGCTTCAAAATGGTGAAAAGCTTACTGATTCTGAACTAGATTGTTAAGAAAGTGAAGATCATGTATCAATAGCATTATTAGAAGCATAACTTATGTATTTGCTTATAAAATCATAATGTAAGGTCTAGAGGATATAAAATAAAACATGTCAGGATGCCATAACCATAGCCATTTCTGGGCAGGCCCTGGCCAGGAGTGCCCTGCCAATCTCACAGTACAGGGCAGTGAATTTCAAGCTACAGTCTATGCAGCCTGCAGACGCACAGGAAGAGCTAGACAAGAAAACTGCCAAATGTAAGGAGAGCACCCTGCATGATGATTTGTACCCCTAAACCCTAACACCAATAAACAAAAAGCACTACTTCTCTTAATTGTTTGGTACACTAGTGTTATTCCTTGAAATGCCTGAAAATCAGCACTAAAGACTTCGGAGTCAAGAAGACCACAGTTCAAATTTAAATTTGTTGAGAGAACAGACACAATCATGCCTGGTAAGGAACAGATGTTCAGTGAAATAGCAATTATTGTCACCTATAAAAAATTACACAAAAATATATTTAAAAAATGACATCAAAATACATAGTCAAGAACTACATAATCACAATGTAACAGTAAATAAGCCTTATTTTATCAGTTCATCCCATGGCCAAATATAACAATAACCCCTACAAGTCCATTTTTCCCTTTATGTACTAAAGTCATGTTATATCCAGGAACCAAGGACTTAAAAGGAAAGAGAGAAAGACAGGAGAGGGACCGAGGAAGGGAGAAGAAACAGCTCCAAATAATGACAAGAAAGTTACAAAATAAAAATTAATACAAGCTCATCATGACAAACATACTCAAGAAACTTATAAACATTTCACTGTATGTTTAAATAATTTACATGTCAGATTTTCTTCACAAAAAATACCCAGAATACATAATGATTGCAGAGAAATCACAACCAATTTCAAATTAGGGGACATACTCAAAGCCAACATTTAAAAGGGAAAAAATCTTTTAACTGCTATGGTAATACACTTACACAGATAAAAGGTGAGCTGTGAGTGCAATAAATATACTCGCACACTGTGATGCAGCCTCTAACAGTAAAAGGTTCTCCACCATCAATTCAGATGCCTTTCGGCCTTCCTCAAACTGAGGCTATTTCACCCTGCAGAGAGAAGCAACTGCAAGCCCAAGGATAAGACACAGAGCACAAGCAGCAACAAGCCCAGGATGGTCTCTGTGTTCAGAATTTCTGACTGACATTATGAGCCACTCTTGAGGATCATCACCTAGCACCATGGTGCCTCTCCAAGCCACACCTGTGCTAGCCACAATCACCAGACGCAAAGAAGCTCACCTGCTTTATTTTGTTCCGGGAGTTAGTGATGCGCTCGGTGATGCTCTGGTAGGTGCGAATGGCTGTTGTCAGCTCTGTGTAGTGCTGCACTATAAGCTCATCCAGGTCACGGTCACACTTCTCATAGGCTTCCTCAAGGCGGCCCTTCTCATTCTCTCTGTCTTCCACATCATCACTAGTAGACAGAGTCCTGGTAAAGATAGAGAATATATCAACCAGAGTGAAATTTAGAAAGCAAAGCATAAGGAAGATGTTATGGTTTCTGTCTAGATGTCCCCCCTCATGTGGTCACAGAGTTTTTAGGAGGTGGCTATTGATTCATGATACTCTGCTGGGATTAAGGGTGGGTGACTCCTGGATCAGTCCACGGATTGGATTGGCACCATCCTAATCCCAGTAGACTGGATACAACAGGCTGAAAAAGAGGCTTGTCTCTGTCTTCCCTTGTTGCTTTTGATACCTATGAGTGCCATGAAATATCTCCAGTGTGATGCTCCTCTGCCAAGCCACCCTGCCTTGGAGCCAGCTGATAATGGACTGAAACCTGAACAAAACATGATCTAAATAAACCTTTCCTTCCTTTAACTTTGAGTGTCGGGTATTTTGTCTCAGCAATGACAGAAAAGTAACTAAGACAAAAGGTGACTCCATCAAAATGCTAGCACATTCATCTTATTAGCTAGGAAATAAAGTACTATATGTTACTAGCAGAAAATATAAAATCACCTTCATGGTAAATTGCAGTAGCCTATCAAAATGGGTGTGTTTGTTACCTACCAAAGGAGCACTTCCCATCACTTGTTTACTTGGCCTTAGAACTGATTTTACTCAGACAGCAGGTAGGTATGGACTTTTCAAGAGGTTGGGTAGTTCTTGACTTGTCTGAGTAAATCGCAGTAACTGCTAATAATTCAATTCCTCCTACCAGAAAAAAAAAAGTTGCCAATGAGTCCTGTGGAATGAGCTATGGACTGAACTATGGAAAACAGTTTCTTATAAAAAGAGTAACAGGTGCCGGGCATGGTGGCACACCCCTGTAATCCCAGCACTCAAGAGGCTAAGGCAGGAGGACTGCTGAGGCCAGCCTGAGCTAGAAAGTGAGTTCAAAGCCACCCTGAACTGCATACTGAAACACTGTCTCAAAAAGAAAAAAAAACACACACAAACACACACACACAAAAAAAAAAAAAAAAAAAAAAAAAAAAAAAAGAAAAGGGATCCTTCCTTAATTCTGGATTTTTTTTTTCTTTTCTGTCTTTCTGAGACAGGGTCTTGCTATGCAGTTCAGGCTGGTCTTGAGCTCACTTTGTAGCCCAGACTGGCCTTGAACTCACAATGACCCTCCTGCCTCAGCCTCCCAAGTACTAGGATTACAGATGGGCACCACCACGCCCAGCTCCTCGCTATTTTTATACAAAGCTGAGACACTCAAATACTTCAACCATCCCAGAACTATGGAGGGAAATGCCAACCTACCACAACTACATCACAGGGGCACTGAAGGAGCCAGGCCTGAAGCTGCCTTACCTCAAGACTTCTTGTTAGGGGACATAATAAATATCCATTCTTTAAGTCACTTTCAGTTGGCCTTCTTTTATATGTAGCTGAAAGTGTACTAATGATAAAATTACTCATATACTGAGGCAAAGAGCTCATCTGAATGACCTGAATTTGGTACAGAGCCCCAGTCGTCTGGAAATAAGGTCATATTAATTGTAAAATCTGTTACAACAGCAGTAATCTAAGTTATAGTACAAGACAGTCATACATTTACTATTCTTCAAACAGCACTAACAAGATTGATAGGAATCAACAATAACCAGAGCATGAGATAGATACACTTATTAAAAATCTTTCAATAACTTAGTTTGATACATGGGCCACAGATCTTTGTTTCCTCTATTATCTTTCTTGGATAATTTTTAATTTTGTATTATAATCAGTAACAAAGAAATCTTTTCCTCTTATCTGTTGGCTGTGGTAATTTAGAGTTTCATTAAATTCCCTCAGATTTGTCAGCTTATACATTCAGCCAGGTTTATTTCATTTATCTTTTTTTAATTTAGGGTGGGGGTTACTTTAGGCTCTCAATGATGGATGCAATCAATTACAAGTCCATCATTAGAACTGCTTTCAGAGATGGGCTGTCAGCAAATCAATCACATATCTACTTCTAGATACCTGCAAGCAAAACACTGTATGACAGACTTCTCCAAACTGACATTCAGACCAAAGGATCTTAATTCATGAGCCACACAATATATAAAGCATCTTTTTCAATTTAGAGGAAAATTCAGGAGGTTCGTCTCTGACTTCAATCTAACCTCCAGAATGAATTTTATAATTGTGTTAGAGATGCCAAGAGACTGAGTATCGTATGAAATGGAAGGTAAAAGAAATGTGATGAAGAAAAAAAAGCAAAAGCCACAAAGGCTAGTGTGGGATACTCAGGAAAGCAACAGTACTGGGAACTAACTGAGCTGAGGGCTGTACCGTACCCGATCCAGTTTCTTTACTATACCTTCTGAGGCTAGCTTCAGGTAGAGAATAGTACACAAGTACTTGACTACTAAAGTAAATCAAAATGGAAAATTTAGGAGGAGCTTGGTTTCACAGATAAAGCTACAAAGATTACTTTCAATATTTAGGTACCAACTAGCTTAGCAGGTCTTCTTGATGTTTACATGATACATAACTTTGCTCTTTAAATGTGAAAGCATCCAGGCTATTAATCTAAAGTAAAGCACAATCAGAAAATGCCTTCAGTTTATCAATGTCCCAAAGGTAAGGGTTCCTGGATATTTAACTCTATGATTTCCCTTTGTAATAGCAAATACAGTAGTCACAAATTTTCAAAGCTATACTACATCAGTCTGCCACCTTTATAATGCTTTTCGTAATTTCCTCTCTCCACTACCATTTGGGGAAGGAAACATGCCAAACATTTCACATTGTTTACCTTAACTAGCTAGAATTACCATTAAGGAAAATGTCAGGCCCAGAGAGGACACCTTCTCTGGCATCAGCTGTCACTGCAACACATTACTGGACCATTAGGAGTTACTTCGGAAATAGAAAGGGTTACTAAAATGAAGATTAGAGTAAATTGACTCTACAGGGGATTTTTGCTCTTATTCTCATTTTGAAAGAAAATATTTGTGTAAGAAATATCCTGTGCCAGGTATACCCCTACATGTGAAATTCATCCTCTTGATATAAACTAGGATAAATGACACTTTACTTTCAGTCAAAAATACATTATTGAACTTGGTCAGTGTAAGACCATTAAAGTTTTTTTTTTTTTTTAATTAGAGAAAAGGAAGGCAGAAAGGATAATAAAAATAATAGTAGCCCCTAGTATTTAGAGAGGCTTACTAGCTGCCAGGAAGCAGCTGTGTTGCACATTTTATAGAATGTGTGTGTAATCCCTTTGGTACGGATTCTGTTATCTCCCCTCCCCCTTTTACAATGGAAGCAGCTGAGCTCTGAAGAGGTTAAATTAATTTGCCCTAACTCACACAATGAGGGTAAGGGATAGCACAGGGATTTAAAGCCCAAGTTGATCTGTTTGCAGACCTAAATAAGAATCCTAGATCCACCATATCTACTACCCTGGTAACAGCATCTCATTTTGCTCATCTAAAAAATGGAGATAATACAGTATTTCCTTATAGCATTATTGGTAAGTGTTAAATGAGATCAACAAGCCTTGATCAAATGTTAGTTGTGTTTGTTAGCTATTATTGTTTTTTTTTTGGTTTTTCTCCGGTACCGGGAACCAAACTCACGACCTTGCGCTTGCCAGGCAGGCGCTTTGCCGCTGAGCTAAATCCCCAGCCCCTAGCTATTATTGTTATAGTAACAGTAATAGTAGTACAGACTGAGTCTCCACTATTCAAAATGCTTGGAACTACAATTGTTTCAGATTTCAGGATTTTTTCATATTTTGGAAATTTGCATATGCATGAGATATGCTAATATAGGACCCAAGTCTAAACATGAAATTTTATACATACACCTTATGTTTCATATACACTTTATACATATACCCTGAAAACAATTTTATACAACAATTTAATAATTTTGTGCATGGTATGGAACTTTTCATTTGTGGTACAATGGCAACTCTCAAAAGTCTGGGAATTTGGAACATTTTAGATTTCAAATTTTCAGATTAAAGATGCTCAATTTGTAGCAAGAACAGCAGTGGCAATAGCATGTTTTCAATAATAATATGAAAAGTAATCTTCTAGAAACAAAGTTTTAAATCTCACCACTCCCAGATTCTAGATCACATAGCCGTGGGCATGAGATGTAACCTCTCTGATTCTTACCTTACTCTTCCTTAATGTCAAGAGTTGTGCAGAGTCTGAGTGTTTACTATTTGCTATCTAATTTTAGCCTACCAGCATTACGCAAGTACTGACAGAAGAAACAAAAGTCCTGGGTCAGAGACTAAGGACTTTATTACTCACAGCATAACATGCAGCATGAGCATCAGTATACTTGTATCAATTCCCTTTCCCCCCAAAGTCCTATGCAAGTTAGATGGGCCCAGATGGATACCTACCCCATCCAAGTTAACAAAGAGGAATCCTGAACAACCAAATGCTCTTTGCTAGACATACAACCTTGACAATATAGTCTAAAACAAAGGGTACTCAGTGCTTTCACTCACAAAATCTTCAGAAAATGGATCAGACCCAAAGTGTCTCCCAACAACAAAGCAACCTAATTCATTGTATTCCTTAAAGAACTGAATGATAGAACAATGCCACACAATAGTGGGAAGTAAAGATTCACTTTCAAGCCGTTTTCTTTTCTGAAAAATGAATCCAGCAACATAATGCCTCAGATAATAAATATTTGCAAAAGCAATGACTGATAAGCCATTCACACATGAAAGAGCAGACAATTCTACAGATAATTTTTGGGCATACTAGCAAAATCCAGCAAATTGCATGTGAGATGCTTACTTTAAGATTGTCACTTGACCTGAACTGAGAGCAGTATAGAAAGAACATTTGTCATCTAGCTCACCCTACCTAAGCCAGGTCAGGAACCTCTCTCTTCAGCCTCCTAAGCCTCTGTAAGAGGCAAAGCTCTCTAGCTCACAAAGCAATTCACTGCAGTTTTCAACAGTTCTACATGTTATGAAGCCATTCATTAAAATAAAGTCAGCCCCCTTATAATTTCTACCCATTGATTCTCATTCTTTTTCAGTAACACAAAATAAGTCTATTAGTATCTTCTGTAATATATCTCTTTAAATGATAGAAGATTCTCAATAAATAGCTTTCTTTCTCAAGTTAAACACTTCCAATTTCTTTAACTGTTTCTTCAATATCGTGGCTTCCAAGCAGCCCACCATTCTTGTTGCTTTCCTCTGAAATCCCCTCAAAAAAAGACTAACACATAAAACTTAACTGTGGAACGGGCAGTGAATTAATGATTTTGTTGCTGTTTGTTGTGTTCCTGTTTTTTTTTGTGGTATTGGGAGCTGAATCCAGATCCTTCACTCCGAGCTACATCCCCATCCCTTGAAACAGGGTCTTGCTAAACTGCTAAATTGCTCAGGCTGGACTCAAAATTGGAATCCGCCTGCCTCAGCCTCCCAGAGTATCAGGATTATAGATGTGCACCCCAAACTCAGCTTAAGCTAAGTGTTTTAGGCATAACAATTCATTTATCCATGATAACAACCCTATGAAGTGGAGACCATTATCTTATTTCTAAAGACATTGAGTTGGCTGTTCAAAGCACAAAGCTTTTAAGTTATATAGCCAGACCTCAGCCTGTGTCATCTGGCTGATTTAGCTTCATTAACCTATCTCTCAAAATGTGCTCAGAAATGAATACAACAAACCTCCAAACAGAAAAAAGTCGTTTATCTCGCAACATGGACAGTCTAACTTTAGTAACCTAGCCTAAAATTACACTGCATTTTTTTAAAATACTGACCAAAAATTATATAAGATCCCTTTGACAGTGATAATGAGCCAACTTTAATTTATCTTTTATTTGTAAAAATTTAAAGCTAAATGTAGAAACTAATATACATCTCTGTGCCCTATATGTTGCAAAGAGAGATAACAGTGAGGCACAGGGTACAAATTATTGAGTGTTAATAGTACAACAGGCTCTATAGTTGTTATTTTTTGTCCTCAATACAATCCTCAACATACTCTAGTGAGTTGGATAGGATCATTACACTTTTAAGGTTAAGAAATCACAGGCTCAGAGAGGTAATTCGTACACATGTGCACAATAATATCAGAGCTGAGATTAAAGCTACATATACTTGACTCCAAAGCATATACTCATTCTACTGTACATGTCAGAAGCTCCTGTCCTTTCTGCTGTCAACTCTAGCACTGCTACACTCTAATCATGCTCCAGCTGACAAGTAAGGTTCACAGTGGACAGCTGGAAATGGACACAGAGCTTTTTCAGTAATAAATCTTGGATCTGGACAAGAAGGTTTAAAGGTATGAGTTAAAAGATGTAGCTCAGTGGTATACCACTTGCCTAGCATGTTCAAAGCCCAGGGTTCAATCCCCAGAGCCACAAAAAAATAAACAAAAGACATGAGCAAAAGATACATGGTTTAAAGTTGCCACTCCAAGATGCATTCAATTACTGAATCATTCTTTAGGTTTTTCTCCGTTGCTGTCTCAAAATGATTATAATTTACAAACTATTACAAGTTCATGGAGAAACATAGGAGAATAATAAGCATTTAAGCTGAACACGGAGACATTTCTGAATCACTAAGAATTTTTCACTACGACAGCTTTGGTATTTTGCATGATGAATTACATCTCTAACCATGATTAATTAATCCCTAGGAAAGAATTTATTTGCCTAATAGGCTAAAAGGGCCCTGGTACTGTAAAGCTACTGTTAACAGCAGCCAGTAGGAACAGGTATGCTACACGGATTCACAAACTATCATCTCCAAGCAAGTCCTACAAACAAGCATTAAAACCCAGGATAAATAATTGGAGACTAAAAACTGAATTTGTCTGTTTCCTTTTTTATACCAGCTTATTTATTTCTGTGACTGGTCAAGTATTTTGAAAGGAAAATAACTAGTCAACATTACTGGTTCCCTCTATGGAGCAATTTTGCTTTCACTTTGGACTTCAATAGAGTAATGAGGGGCTGGGGATTTAGCTCAGCGGCAAAAGCGCCTGCCTGGCAAGCGCAAGGTCGTGAATTCGGTTCCCGGTACCGGAGAAAAACCAAAAAAAACAAACAAACAAACAAAAAAAAAATCAATAGAGTAATGAAGTCTAGACAGGAGAAAGCACATAAAAGTAGGTATTTTTCTTTAAAAAGACAAAAGGAGGCTTAAATAAAAGAAAAAGCACACCTATGAACATAACGTAACTCCTCACTCAAGGAGAAAAAAATTCAAAGAAATAAAATACAAGAGAAAAAATCTAGAATACAGCCATAAGGAATATACCAGAAAACCTTCTACCACCCTCATCAAACATCAAACAAAAGGCATCCATGTAAACCTCAAAGGACTCAAAGTTCTAGAATGCAAAAACCCAGATTCAAATAGGACTCTAAACACAAGCTACTTGACCTTGAGCAATTTACTTCACTTCTCTAGGTCTGGTGTTTCCTTATGTAACAAGCAAGATAATAAGAATTCCTGCCTTACCACAGTGTTGTAGATTGGAGAATTGTGTAAATTTGTAAAACATAACATGAGATAGAAGTGTTGGCTGATACATAACTGGGAACAAAATAATCTATGAATCACAACATTGTCATCCCATTCTCCTAAAGCTTCCCCCTTCGAAAAATTCTTGAAGGTAGCTATTTATGAAGCAAAATCAGACCTCTTCTCTATATTTTTACAGTGCCTGTACATTAAGTGCTTAGTATAAGCTACATAATGAGCAGCAGCAAGATGGGAGATCTGGAGAGGTCATGAAGAACAGCTCCTTGTCTTAAGAAACAATTACACAACTATACTGTCCCATACAAACAAAGGCCTCTTCAAAAATTTCTGGGAAAGGACAAGCAATAGCTGTGGTCACCCCATTAACTCACTGAATCACTGAACAAATATTTACTAAGCACCTATTGCTTACAAGGCACAATTCTAAGCAGCTGGAGATACAGCAATAAATAAACCCAACCCCTTCCTCATGAAGCTTACACTCGAGCAGAGGCAGGCAATGTGAAAGGAGAAGGTAGCAGCTACAGAAAAACAAAGGTAGAGCAGGAAGACGGGGCTATTTTACCTACAAAGGCCAACAAAAAAAGGCAACTCAAATGAAGAAGACACTTGAAGGGAATTTACTAAGGAAGTGAGGGCGACAGATCATGTTATCTGGAAGCTGACTGCAGAAAAAACAGCAGATGCTCAGGCCCTGCAGCAAGATACGTTCAGGGCACAAGGGACGGCAAGGAGGTTCATGTTGTTTTAGAACCAGACAGGAGATGAGGGCAGGGAGGGAACTGGGAGCCAGACAAGCCTCCACTGCGCGAGTTTTGACTCTGGGCACTCTTTGAAGCCACACAGACATTAGCATCCAGCCAAAGAGTAGTAACTTTTAACCAGTATTTAAGGGTGAAACTGAAAAACAGTACAATATCTACGTTCAAGTTTCAGTTTAATTATATCCCACCTCATTTTAAAAAGAGAGATCTGAGAAGGTTTGTAGAAGAATATAAATAATAAAAAGTAAAATACACATGAGAAAGTTGGACTAAAGAGATGTAGGACAAAACTATACCATGTGAATTTTTAAAAAGCATGATTAAATGAATTGAGCTACTAATTTAAATCTGAATTTCCAGGTAGCCAAGACAAAAAGTGACATACAAAGTATTATAATTCTCACTCTTAAGAAAATTGATTCTTGTTCTACTAAAAGAAAACAACCTTACACTCTGCCTAAATTGTAAAAGAAACCTTTTATTTAACACAATAAGGGGCGGGAAGGCAAATCAGGTCACCTACACCTGTAATCACCAGCATTCCAGCACTTCAGAGGCTGAGGTAGGAGGGTCACAACGAGTTCCAGACCAGCCCTAGCTACATAGTGAGTTCAAGGCCAGCCTCAGCTACAATTACATAGCAAGAACTTGTCTCCAAAAAAAGTAAATACAATCATATACACATACAGTAAGACATCATGCAATATAGCAAATGATATCCATAAGAACCTTAAAACAAAGTATACATTTTTACCATTTCTTTTTTCTTTTTGGTACCAGGACTCGAACTCATGACCTCAGACTTGCCAAACAGGTGCTGTGCCATTGAGCTAAATCCCCAGCCCTACCATTTCTTATAAATTCCTTCAGGAACATAACATTAAAACCCAATTCAGACCTAAAGATTTTGAAAGACTCCAAATACAGTCTAAGCATGAAGTTTTCCAATGATTCACTTTACTCTAAGGACCAAATCTAGGGAACTTACCAAACTAAGTGGATCAAATTATGCTTTATGAATTTCCTCCTCTCTGTGTAACTTGTTATTTCAAACTAACCAGTTTCTTTGAAGAGAGTGTACAGTACAATTGTTGGTAGAAGATTATTAAATACTGAAAGCTGGAAAAGCATGCAGTAAAGTTAAAAGCCAACTATTACACATTAAGAGGCTGACCAGGGCTACTGCCTGGGCCTCGATTACCAGGAGGTGATGACAGACTATCATTCTGTGTGCAGTTTAAAGTATTTAAACAAGTTATAGAATCCTCACAGTACCACTTGTTGTGAACCGAATTGTACTTTGTACCCCCACCCCAAATTTGTAAGTGGAAACCTCAACACTCAATGTGACTGTACTGTATTTGGAGATAGGATCTACAGAAGAAGCAATCAAGGTTAAGTGAAGTCAAAGAGGGACCTTAACCTGCTAAGCCTGGTGTCCTTATAAGAAAAGAGACAGGAAAGAGGCTTCCAAACCCACTCATAAAGAGAAGGTCATGGGAAGATAAAGTGAGAAGGTAACCATCTACAAACCAGAATCTTCACCAGAAACCTATCCTTCACCAGAAACCAGAATCTTCACCAGAAACCTTTGATCTCAGATTTGTAGACTCCACAACTATGAGAAAATATATTTTGTTGCAGTCACCCACACAGAATACTATACAGTACCACCTTTCAAAACACAGGCAATGTTAATTTGGTTGGTTAAATTCTTAAGGAAAACGTTACTAGTCAGCCTCCTTAGCCATAAACACCACACACAGATTCTTGACACATCCACAAGAAGAATTAGCTGCTGATTACAGACACAACTAACTAATTAACCTTATATAAGAAATGTTTGACATAACACACCTGCATTTTGGTGACACCTGCAAAATGCTTAGCATAAAGTCATTCTTTCTGAAAACAGTTAATAGAATTAATTGTCTACTAAGGGCAGTCTGCATTGGTGTTCGGTGACTTCTCTTCCAAAAATAATAAAGATTAACAAAACAATTAATTGAAATCCCTTCAATTTAGAAAAACTAATTACAAGCAAGGCTTCATATGTTCAAAAGTCACCGATCAGGAAATGGCGGCTCTCTATCACAATCTACAGTGAGAATCATCTCCTCAGTGATACCCATTCAGAAAAGTACTCAAAATCAGCCCCGGAACAGACCGACTGAAAGTCACTAAGTGTCACCAAGAATCTAAGACCCCACCAGTGTGGCTTTCTACCTTGTTAGGACAAATCTAATTCATTTTTTTAACTGCAAAATAAAAAGAGCATCAGAGAATCATCCTTATGTATCTACAAAATACTGTACAACTGTCACCAGGCAGGAATTAAGCGTGATTAAACTCTCAAAAAATACTGAAGGATTAACTAGTTTTAAAACCTCACTCCAAAGAGGAAAAAAATTATGCACTGCCTTACTGATCTTTCTGAAACACGATATTCCTTTTTGCTACTGATCCCAACACCAGAAAAAAGTCAACAGTTGGCATGACTTTTCAAAATGTGAATCCTGTTATCTTGCCCAAACTGCTTCTAACCAGGAGTCATTTGGTTACATTATTAGATCTAGCTAGCCCTTACTGCAAAGTGTGAGTCAGATTTTCTTTTCCTTTAAAATATAAAGTAGCCAATCTAAGAAATGTTCAATAGAAACATGTATCTATTATGTCACTAAGGTAACTAAAGGCAGTTCTACATATCAGAATGAAAGCACAAACTGCAGAGGAGGAAGAGAGATTACAAAGAATTTATATAAATACTAAGTAAGCTGAGAAGCCTTCCAAACCTATTATACTATACAGCATACTTTATATATGATGAATGTCATATAGACGCTTCCACTGAATTATAAAAATGAGAGATCTTCATCATAATTCAGTTTGCACAAAAAGCCACACAGTAATGTTTCAGATGTATAACACTATATAATAACATAAGGTTTCTCTCAAAGAATAAGCACATCTACATTACCCTTTTAAATTAGATTTTATTATATTCAATTATACATTGTTTTGTTTTGTTTTGTTTTTCCCAGTACCAGGAATCAAACTTACAACCTGGCACTTTCCAGGCAGGTGCTGTGCTGCTGAGCTAAATCCCAGGCCCCCCAATTATACATTGTGATTGCTTGTTTCTTAATTATGTCTTATAAAAGCCTAGAAAATACAAGATAATCCTACCCCAATTTATAGCAATTCACAATGACAAGTCCCTCCGAAAAACTTTTCTGATGTATAAGAACATTCCTTAATAGTACAAAGAAACTCATTTAATATCAAGAGACAACAAACAATTTCTACTTTAAGTCAGTTGAAAATTTCCTAGTGTCTTGCTTCAGACAGCACTTAGGGCCAATTACTGTAGCCACCACACATATTTTTCAGTATTTCAATTAACTCAGTTATACAGAACACTTCCAGGGACAAATACCTACAAATCTTTTTGCCAAATAAAGACTATAATCTAAAATTAGGTAAAACCACCTCACTCAGGCATAATAAATGACTTGAAGACTGATAAAAATTTAAAATCTCAAAAGAAAAAATTTTAAATTTCCTCCTTACCGTTCTTTAAACAAACTCCACCTCTTCTCCCACTTCCATTTTAAGCCACATAACCTCCTTTAAAGTACTGTCCATAGTGACCTTATATTCTGGTAAATTCCTTGCACATAGTGTTTCACAAGATATTAATTAGTGATACGTGGTCAGGTGCATATTGGAAATCCTGGGTTACACAAACTGAAGCTACACAGAGACTACCATAGGATGAAGGAAGAACTCCTGAGCCTTAACCTGTTACTCAAGGAAGGCATGATTTGTATTTTCTTCTGAGACAGTCAGGGATCTAAAGGCTGGACTTACCGATGTCCAAAGGGTAACTAATAAAGCTTGGCATCTGTGCCTTCATTTTATGTCTCCCTTATAACCTTAAAGCTCTGAGTGAAATTGCTCAGCTCTACATGGAAGTAGGTTACTCAATTGAAGCATATCTGTTAAATGTATAACCTAAATTTACTTAGTCTGTCTCAGCCCCGTTCAAGTCTGAGGATGCCAAGATAAGAGTAACTAAAATAATTTTGGGGCTTGCAGGAACACTCAGTTGTCAATTCAACTGTCCAGTTCCAGACCCTCCAGAGCGGTACCTGAAAGTCTCCACTCATATAAAACTATATAAGCACCTGGGGTTCCAGGAAAAGTAGAGTTTCACTGACCACTCCATGATGAAATCACTTCCCTCACATAGGAGCAATTACCATAAAACAGGAACACAGGTAGCTCCCGGCTACAAGCAAAAGCAATCATCTCTGGGGAACCAAACAGTACCTCAAGTCATAAGGATTCCTCTCAAGGTATGAAGCCAGAACTGAGATAATGATCAGTGGGATCCTCACCCACCTCAGCTAATCTATAAAAGCTGGCCTCGTTCTCTGGTAAGCACACCAGCCTGAACCTCTTCTCAGACTGTGGCTCCTCTAGCTGATCAAACTCCAACCTTTTCCTATTCTCTTACCTCCTAACTCAGCCTAAAAAAATCTGAGCTTCACACTGATGGGTCCTAAAATTCTTTTCTGTGAGGAAAGTCCACCAATCCACTTCCCAGGGTAACTTAAAGTCACCATCTCCTCTTTGGAGAACCTCCTTGGACCCCATGCAGTGAGAGAAGCAAGTTTCATAACTAAAACATCCATGAGACTTTACCATTAATATACATGGTCAGAAGGGAAGGATGACAAGATATAAAAAATATATTAAGGAGCCTTTCTGTGATTTAGCATTTCTACAGAACCTTGTTTTTCCCACCCCTTCCACCTCACCGTAGATTATCTATATAAACACACACATCTTGTTTTGTTTTTGCAGTGCTGGCTACTGAACCTAAGACCCCCAGCATGCTAGGCAAATGCTCCATCAGTCAGTTATGCTATCAGCCTCAGCCCTGACACATACATTTTTATGGAAAATTTCAACTGTACAAAAATTGAAACACTTGTCAAAAAATTCAGCTTCAACAACTATCAAGACATTCCAACTTTGCTTCATTTTCTATCCCTCCTGTCTCTAACTCTCCTTCCCAATTACTTTACAGCAAATCCCAGACATGATGTCATGTTTACTGGTATATACTTTAGCACGTATCTTAAGAATAACACTTTTTAAGCAAAACAAAAGATAGATAATAGGAACCAGGGAGATAGATCTTTCTCAAATGGGAAGAGGATCAAGAGATGGAGGGAGGGGGCAGGGAGGAAAAGAAATGAGGTGGGAAAAAAAGGAACGTTATGTGTTTTGTGCATCACCAGCTCCACAAAAAGAATGCAAACACTATCTACTGCAAACACACATTAATAAAATTTTTTTAAATGTTAACTTTTTTAAATAGCCCTATTACCATTATCTCAGATTTAAAAAAAAAAAAAAAACCTTTTTAAACAGTTCCAACTGGTTTCTTTTATTTTATCTTTACAAAAAGATTATGTTCTAAGACACTTTCAGTTCACCAGAGACTCTTACTAAAATGCATATTCAGGTCAGGTGCATCAGGTGGCAACTGACATGGTGTACTCCTGGCAAGATCTCAGGTTAGACTTTAAGTATAAAATAAAATCCCTAAAATTCAGCACAGTGATAGGCACCAAATTTTAAATGGAAAAACACCTTTTGAATTCTACTTTATTTTTGGCAAGAGTATTTAAAATACTTCTAAAAGAATAAATAAAAATCTCGTAAGAATCTCAAAATACTTCATTTTCTTAGCAACTATCAAATGTAACACAGAATTTTCCTTTTTTCCTGTTAAATTGTGAGTTCCCATGTTTTTCAAGGCACATAAAGTACTGGCTACAATTATAGGGATCATAACTCATTTTACAGCTTGAAAGTTAACAAAAATGTACAAAGCAGCTAAGTATAAAACTATCCAAATAATAACAAAATTAAAACAAAAAGACTGAAGAATACCCAGCCAAAAGATCTGAATACTGTGTTACCCAGAGAAAACCAATTACTAGCCACATTAAACCTCAGGCCAACAATTTACAAGACTACTGCAAGTACTACATAAAACAGAATTATATGATTAAAAGTGAACATATAAACATGCATAATAATTTCAGTGCATTTGTATGAATTCCTTCTGATGGAAAAATTTCTGGAAAAGCACTAGAGAAAATAAGGCTCTTTAAGTGTTCAACACTGGAAAAATTTAAAAAAGCCTCTCAGTGTTGATCTATCTAGTTCACTTTCATGTCATAAATTTAAATAGCACATTTGAATTTCTTCTCTGATCATACGTAATCTAAAATAGTGCCAATGAAAATAGTCTTTAGTCTTTATATTAATAGTCGTTAAATATCTTTAAGATATTTTTTAAAATACAAAATATTAACTAGCTTCCACTTTGAGCCTAGATGGAACAAGGACTAACAAAGCAACAAACAGAACGGCTTCAAAACACTGGACATTAAAGCCACTAGTTTGCAAGGCACTAATAGAGAGCAGGAAGAGTGACACAGAGAACTCTGGAGACCTGTTCTCAACACAGCAGTGATCAGCACATGGATGGGAGGTAACTACCCAAAGCCAGGAAAAAAAAAAAACAAAACAGAAAAGCCGGGTATATAGCTCAGCCGCACAAGCACCTGCTGGCAAGCGCAAGGTCCTGAGTTTGATTCCCGGTACAAAATAAAAAAATAACCAGAAAAGATTAGAAAGAACAACTATCTGAATTTATGTATGGCCAAAGATACTGCCTATCCCCCAACAACCACCCTTGCCAGAGTGAAAAGTCTCATCATTCAGAGTAGTCCAAAAAATGCCAGAACAGAGACACAGAATTAGTCCTAGACTAAATTTTGTTCTGCACCTAATTAGTAAAACTTAGAGCAAGACCTGAAAGGACCAAATTATTCTCAAGTAACTCAACCACATCCCAGAACAAAGCTTAAGAATTTGTACAGGAATACAAACATAGCCAAAGCCAGTATTGAACAATTATAGTAAAATCTATAATATCTAGTATTCAATCAAAAAGCATGAGGCACATAAAGGAGGAAAAATAACAGAAACTAATATAGGAATGACACAGATAATAAAATTAGTAAAGGAAATTGAACAGTCATGATACCTATATTTCACATGTTCTAGAAATTATAGGTAAGATTTAAAATGAAGGCACAGAAATGAAAGATTTTTTTTAAAGCCACAAATCAAATTTCCACGATGAAAACTGTAATCTAAGATAAAATTTAGGTGATAAACCAGGCATTGCACACGACTGTACTTCCAGAACTCCAGAGGCAGAGGCAGAAGGATCAGGAGTTCAAGACCAGCCTAGACTACATAGCACAACCCTGTCTCAATCAATCAATCAAACAATAAATAAATAAATAAAATATTCTATAAAATGAGATTAACAAAAGACTAGGAACAGCAGCAACTAGTGAATTTAAAGAGATAACAATAGAAAGAGGAAAAAAAGAATTGAAAACATTGGCTGGGAATTTAGCTCAGTGGCACAGCACCTGCCTGGCAAGCACAAGGTTGTGAGTTCGAGTCCCAGTACCAGAAAAAAAAACAAAAAACAACAACAAAAAAAAGAATTGAAAACAATGCATATTAGTATTCAGTGAACTATAGCACAACTTGAAGTAGCCTAAAAGACAGGTAACTTTGACCAGAGGTATATGAGAACTATACATTGAAATCTACAAAAAATTCTGAAAACAGTTAAAGAATTAAAGGAGATACAATTCTTTCATAGATCAGAAGATTCAGTATCATTAAGAAGTAAATTCTTCTGTATTAACCTATGCATCCAAACAAAACCCAACAAGTTTTATGGTAAAAATCAGCATATTCTAAAATTCATACAGAAATGCAAAGAATCTAGAACATCCAAGACAACCTTGAAAAAGTAGAACAAAGTTGAAAAGTTCACCCTAAATGTCTTTAAGATGTACAAAAGCAATAATCAAGACATCAAGATATGATATGTCATCAAAATAGATAAACATGAATGGAACAGACTACAAAGACTGAAAAAAGAGACACACACATAGAGTGAAGTTGTTTTTACAAAGGTACAAAAGACAATTCAGGAAAGAAGGGATAATCTTAACAAATGGAGTTGGAACAACTGGATATCCTTACACACACACACACACAGTACTTGGGGAAATGACAGGAAAGGAACATTCTAGGATCTACAATGCTTGGAAGTGTTCTGTATCTTCATTTGGATAGGTAAAAATTCATCAAACAATGTACTTAAGATTTGTGCACCTTACTATGTAAGTATATATCTTAAAAGGGATTATAAATAAAATTATCATATAGAATAACATTCCATGTTTCATATTTCATACACATATATAGAGCTCTGAAATTAGGCTCACCTAACATTAATTCAAAGAGGATAAAGTTTGAAAATTTTTGACATTCATTTTTATTTTTTTCTGCAATTTCATTGTTTAAATTTCTTATCATGAGTATAGTATTTTTAAACAAGGGGTTTTTTTAAACTGGTATGATCAATTTTTGGGTGAAGAACATATGGGTAATTTACTTTTTCTTCTTCGTAATTTGCTGTGTATTTTTACTTCCTCCACTTAAAATTACATTATATATATATATATATATAGAAAGGCTGTATAACAATATAAAAAAGTTTCTTTTATGCTAAAAAATGCGAACTCTGTCATAATTACAACTATTAAACTTCTGTATGCACAACAAAAACACAAAAAAAGAAAACAGGTGAAATAGTGGGAAATAACTAAACATAGCCCTTTTTTATGACTATACTCTTTTCAAAAATTTGTACAATATAATTTTTATACAAGAATAAAGTATATCTGCACAAGAGATCACAGGCCCTTAATTTGCTTGTTTGTAATTTATGTTGTCTTTTAATCTAATGCATGTTTTCTATTTTATGTGAGCTTATACTTTGTTTTACACACAAAAGCGTATATACATACATAACATATACATATAATACATACACATATATACATAGATATGAACATTTTACATATATATAAATAAATCTAGCTTCTTGAGCTGAATCTCAAATCATCAAATAACTGATATTTTAATTCAGCTGCACAAGGTTTCCTAGCTATAAAGAGAACATTCTGACATGGAATCAAACACTAGTTAACTTGGCAAGGACACTTCTGGTGGAAAATTAACATTATACCCTGGTTGCTATCAGACAAATTTATTAAAATCAAATTTCTAATCAAAGAAGCTACAGATCCTGGAAAGGAAGAAATGAACACTTAGGTCTCTTTTCTGTGCCAAACCGTGTCACTTTTTTTATATACTCTTATCACACTTAATGCTCCTCAAAATCACAGATCAAATTATCAACCTATCTTACAAATGAGAAACTAAGACATGGGGATTTTATAACTGCTCCCAAGTTATATGGGTTACAGACCTATATAGGTTTCTACCAGTATTTAACCACACAACAACCCATATCGCACTTCTAAGGGGTATGACCACACATATCTATTAAGTGATGGATTGAAAAATTTGACCACATATTCTTTTTTGAAACAATTCTGTTTTGCCAGTGCCAAGATTCTGCAAGGACACAAAAAGAACTGAAACCTAAAATCCTTCATGAAGCTGTCAAAAATGAGGAGAAGAACTGGTGCTGGAACCATGAATACCGAACCAACTTCCAGGACTCCATTCAGAATACAGTGACTACATTCCTTTCCTGTCACAAACTCTGTCATGAACCTCAAAGCTATTTGTTCAAAGCCTTGATCAAAGCCTGGGCCCCTCCATCTAAGTTTACTTTGAATTAACTACAGTCTGAGGAGGAAGGAAATTTAACAGGTGTCTACAATAAAGGATTTTCTAAGTTTTTGAAATTTCAACTTCTGTGCAGTCATAAAAGTTGATGAAAATACAAGCCTTCAACACTCTTCAAACCTCTTTGACATCTATAATCAGTCTGTCCACGAAAGATCTGCTCCAAGGTTTCAATAAGGTCTTCTTCAGTCACAACCAAAGTTTGGTTACCCAATTAAACTGCCTATCTCGGGCCAACTTACAAAGAAGAGAAAGACAACATTTAATTGGAAAGCAAATCACCTAACAGTGAGTGGTAGACACATTTCCCAATTAAAAATCTGACAAAAACTACAAAAATAAAACGACATCTCCCAAATGCCACGCTGTCTATTTCCCATTTAGAGAGGCTGCTTCCCTCAACTTCACCCAAACAAAAGGCTGGGGAGGGGAGATCAACAGAAAAAGGGAAGAAAAGTCTGGGCATGTGTGTGTGCATACACGCATGTGTGTAAAACTGTCCAAATTGTACACCAGCAGGTAGTCCGGACTCTGTCCACCTAATTAGTTCTATTTTAAAGGGCCAGTGGCAAGATTTAAACCCAAAAGCTGCACGATTAGCAGCAGCCTCCAACAGACTAAATCCCAAGCACCATCTGTCTCACTGCAGCCCCTCCTCATAGGTCTGAGGACCTCCCCATGAAACACAGGGACTCTACCCCCTCAAATGCCTGACTGTCCTAAAGTATTTTTACTCAATATTTTTAAAAGATTATTAACTTTATTGAGTCTCAAGGTACTTAATCCATCTACCAAACATAATGCTTTTATTACAATTACACTATACGTACTGTATCTTTAAATTACTTTGGCCTCTAAATGCTTTAAAATGACACACTATCACACTAGCAAAATATAATCTCCTGAGAACAGCAATTTTAAAACAATATAAAGTGTCACAATACATAATGTAGTAAAGAAATTACCTTTTTAAGTATCTGATCAAGAAATGAATTTTTAACATTCAATACAGAAAACTACTCAATAATATAAAAATATAAAACTAAACCCATCAAATTTTTTTACAGGACAGTGGACTCTATCACTAACAACTTATTTTATGAAAAACAATAGGAAAATGTGAAAGAGCTGCCATGTACCAGGTATATCTTCATGGAAGCTCAGACTTTATAAACATAAGCCTAAAACGGGTTTTCCTTTTTGAGGCTTGTTGCCAAAGCAACCAGTAAAGCTACAGTCTTTGAGAATGTGAAAAAATGTTAAGGATCGGACATAATTAAAGTGTTATATGAGTTAAGAAAAAATGAATATAATGCTTCAAGACTAACACAAATGATTGAATAGACACACAAAAGAGCAACTTCAGAGTGACCTAGAGGATCCTCTCCTAACCTCAAATCCCAAACACCAAAGAAACACTACCACTTTCTCATTCTCTGCCACTGCTTATGAAATTTAAACCACTGGATAAATTCAAAAGCATATCAGAAAGAAAATAAGGAAAGAAAGCTTGTAACTCTCTCACTTCAACCTCCAAATTCTCCAGTGACTCCAAGAAATGTTGATATTCATACACCAACACTGCAATACCAACAACATTCAGTCCTGTGGCCATATACAACCACAAACACCAATCTGAACTAAATGTGCCCTGAATGCTAGGTCTGGATGTCCATTCCCTGTTACCAAGTTTGTAACAAATATAATAAAGTAAAAGTGTTAAAATACACAGCAGCATAAAGGATAAGGAGAAAAATGAAAAGTAGTAATATACACCAGAGGTCAAAAGTAAAAAATGCCCAAGCTCAAATCCAGGTCAAAAAGTGAAGGTAATACAATTCAGCATAAGAGATGGATAATCACAAAATCACACTGCAGACCACCCAGCAGCAAGATATTCTCCTTGGAGAACACAAAAGAATGTTCCACGAAAGGTAATGCACATCTCTGAATCAGTATCAGTAAAAAAAGCTTTGCGTTGGACTTCATGCTGTTCTGATATATCAGACATTTAGGATAATTTTCAATATTAAAGAAACTGATATAAAGAAAATGTGAACAGCCTACAGAACCAAAAGAACACAGATGAGAATGTAAATAAATTTTTTAAATAGTTTTAGTTTTTAAAACTTTGTAAATAGTTGTTAATTTCCCAAACTCTCACTCCACTTTCATTAGAAGTGACAATGAATTTCTTTCTCCTGAATTTCTCTAACATTTTATCTCCCTTCTAGGGCTATATTATACTTTCTATGCATATTTTATCCCCCAGGTAGACTATAATCTCAACGATAATATATCTGATTTGTATTTGCAAAACTCAGAACACCCACTCATTCCTTCTACAGATATTTGATAATACCTGTAGAACTGGGCACCACACTATAAACTAGCACTCAGCAGTCACTGTTTAAATGAATGTTAACTACAAGGAAGAAAACTAAGTTCAAAGAAGAATCCAAATAAAATCATCTATTATAACTCCACAGAAGATAAGCTTGAGAAACTACAAATACTCTGACTAGAGCTTTAGTATCACGAGACACATCTATACTACTTATGTACTGGCAAAACAAGAATGTGCCCCTATAGATCCACAATACAATGAATGCCTTTAGTATGATCTACCAAGTCTATTATTTCCATAGAAAAGAATGATTTTCTTAATTATAAACAAAACTCAATTATTTAACTACCCATAATCTTACAGTTCTCTAAATAAGACCAATAAGATGAGTATCAGCCCACAAGTGGTAAGCTGTTACAAGTCTGGCGCTTGGAACCTACCAGATGTTGTTGGCCTCTGGGTTTTAAAAAGATCATCAGAGCCTGGCATGGGTGGTGCACGCCTGTAATCCCTGCACTCTGAGATGCTGAGGCAGGAAGATGGCAAGTTCGAGCCCAGCTTATGCAACTAAAAGGAAGCCCGTCTCAAAATGTAAAAAATTAAAAAGGGCTGGGGTTGTAGCTCATTGCAAAAGCCCTGCCCTAGGTTAAATGGGACCGGGCGGGAGGGGGGCGGGTAGGGAGTAATTATCGTAACAGTCAAGGAGCCCTTCAAGAACTCAAACTAAACTTTAACATTAGGTGTGGGGAAAGGAGGCAAGGGGAAGGGTGTTTGTTCCATGAAAAATATCCCAGCTGAAATTCAAATACCAACAAAGTAAAAATGTGTCATAATACTTTTTATTCAGGTTGTTTATGGTCATTCCCTGTATAATCCTTACACGTGCTCAGTTTATTTCACTTTTAAAAAGAAATAAAAAGTGCCTAAAAGGTCCACCACTCCAACTCTCATGCCACGATTCTCAGGCGCAAAAAAATGCATAGAGGATAACTTGAAATTTGTTTTGTTTTTAAGGAAGAAACCCGGATAGTAAAGCAGGAAGGAACAGAACAAAAATCGAAAGGCAGATGTGTGCCTTCAAACCCACACTCCTTCTATCAGCTCACTGCAGAGTCTTGCATTGGAGGCTGCTGCCGTTCACAGGTGGTGCAAAGTGCCCAGAGCTGGACAAAATGCAACTCGTGACACGTGATTCTGGACTCCTGAGCCCTACATCCACACGTTCAAGACACAAGACGCCTTTCTCAGTGAGCGCTACTACAGGTAATGAATCCGTAAGTGCTTCACGAATGAACGAACACATCTTCTACCTGGCTTCCTCTACCAACACCCAGCAGCAGTGTTTCCGGGACCCAAGGACCCTAAAGAAGGCTGTGGGGCGGGGCTCCTCCCTCTCAACCCAAATCCAGAGGAGGAAAAGGGGGCGGGGTTAACGCTGAGGCTGAGAGGGGGAGAACTGCTGAAGCTCTGGGGAGGGGCTGGGGAGGCACGGAGAAAGGCAAGGGTCAGCAGGGTGGAACCAGGCTAAACCCTCTCCCTTCCAAAGCGGAGGTCGAGCCGCTGCCCCCTGTCCCCGACCCTGCCTCCTGCCTCCCTCACCTGATCACAGAGATGAGCAGCCCCGAGGGGTCTTTGCTTTTGTTGACTGTGCTCCTGTATTTCCCACCAGCTGCTTCTGCCGCCATCTTGGCACGGAGGAGCGAGCCGGTGGGCTTGACAGAAGCGAGGCGAACGTAAACTCCGTCTTTGACCCCGCCTGAGTCTGCACCAATGAGAGAACAGAACTGAGAGACACGGAAGTAGATTGTCCAATCACTGGAGTGAGAAGGCGGGACAAAAGAAAAAGTCTTGATGCCGCGGCGCAAGGGTTCGCTCGAAGCGCTCTGGGAATCGTAGTTCACCATCCGGGCTCCCTCGGAGGACCTTGAACTAAACAAGTAAGGACTTGCCTAGGTCTTCTGATGAGAGTCTTCGTTAAATCCGGAGCTTTTTTCAGTGTGCTTCCTTTTAGAATTTTTTGTTTTGCTGTACTAGGAATTTAACCCAGTTTTTAGTCAAATTTACCTGATAACGATAAAATGTGTGTGTGAGGGAATGTGTTCAAGTGGAACGGGTTCCACGTCTGAGGCCTACTTACAAAGTTTTCACTTTAAATATAAGTGATTTTTAGCTGGGCGTGGTGGCCCATGCCTTTAATACATTCTGGAAAGGTGGAGCAGAAAGGTCTCAAATTCCAGCCCAATATGGGCAGTTTAGCGATTTAGCGAAAATCAGACTCACATTTTTAAAAGGACTGGAAATGTAGCTTAGCATGAATACCCTAGGTTCAGTAAACAGTACCAGCGGGAACCAGGCATGGTGGCGCACGCCTGTAATTCCAGCACTCCTAAGGCTGAGGCAGGAGGATCTTTGTCACTTCGAGACTAGCCTGGACTACAAAGTGAGCTCAAGGGCACCCTGAACTGCATAGTGAAACCCTGTCTCAAAAAGAAAAAAAAAAAAGAACAGTCCCAGGTGGAAGGGTGATTTTTTTAAAAATCCAAGCAAATGCTTTTCTTTCGTTGGTGTTTTCAGAAAGTAAATGTTTCTATATTTCTTTTATGTGTGAGTTGAATTCTTTCCAGTGTAACCGTATTTCCAGATAACCTTAAAAAACATTTGCAGGGACACACAATGAATATTAATAAAAGATACACAATGAAAAACAAAAATGACCAAATTGCAGATTCCCTTTCTTTCCAAGTTAAATAAAATATAGGTAGTAATAGTGCATGTGGCTTTACTAACGGTTTTACGGTAAGTTTGTAATACTTCTTGCATTCAGTTAGCTCATGGAAAGTGAGTAGACGGAGGAACAAGTATACTGACAAAGAAGAAAGGAGGTGATTTTGCTCAGTAGCTGTAAAGAGTGAAGAACTTCAAAGGTGAGTAGAAAGCCGATGCTTCGGAGTTGGGGAGCAGCAAGCTTTCGTTAAGTGGATACCAAGCTGGTAAGTAGTTCACATTGATTTTTTTAAGATTAGTGAGAAGTTATATATATGAGAACTTAAAGGCACTCAGCACAGTCGCTCCGGTCGTCAGAACTTTGTTCCAAAGAAATAGAGATACAATTAAAATAATGAAATCTTTGAAACAACATAGAGGATTGAATAAATTATGCAAACTTCATACAAGAAAATAACATACCCATTAAAAATCATATTTTTAATGATTATTGACCAGAAAAATGTTTCACAGTGTAAGTACAAAAAACAGGCTATAAATAATTAGAAAAGTAAATGGGCCTAGTAGTTAAGAATATAGTTCTTTTTGTTTTGTTTTGTTTTGTTTTTTTCTGGTACCAGGGATTGAACTCACAACCTTGCGCTTGCCGGGCAGACACTGTGCCACTGAGCTAAATCCCCAGGCCCAAGAATGCAGTTCTTTGAGGGGAAAAGTACACAGTTATCTCAGTTGATGCAGAAAATAATCTTTTGTCCAGGTCCACCAGGCTGTCATAATCAAAACACAGAGAAAACTAGAACTGGAATGGAACTTTGTAAATGTCATAAAGGGAATATTTTTAAATCTACAATGAATATCAAAATAAGGAGAAAAACCAAAATCGTACCTACTAAGATCTGGTGCAAGAGACAGATGGCCACTTCCACTATTTCTAGCTGATAAAATACTGGAAGTTATATTTGGCAATAGATTACCATATAATACTAAAACCATAAGCAACAAAAGAAGAAAAAAAAACCAGATAAAGAGGACTTCATCAAAATTAAAACTCTTGTACATCAAAGGACACCATGAAGAAAATACACACCACAGAATGAGAGCTAATCATATATCTGATAAATGTCTTATGAGAATATTATATCCAGAGTATTTGTTTTGTTTTGTTTTTTTTGTTTTTCTCCGGTACCAGGAACTGAACTCACGACCTTGCACTTGCCAGGCAGGTGCTTTTACCGCTGAGCTAAATCCCCAGACCCTATATCCAGAGTATTAAAAAAAAAAAAAAAAACTTACACCTCAACAATAAAAGATTAGAAAATATTTAACCTGGACAATGGACTTGAAAAGACATTTCTCCATAGGAGATACACAAACTGTCAACAAGCATATGAAAAAATGCTCCACATGATTAATCATTAGAGAAATGCAATTCAAAACAGTGATGAAATAGCACTTAACTAGGTTGGCTGTAACTTCTTGGAGGGGAAAAATAAATGCTGGAAAATATGTAGAGAAATTGGAACCTTTGTACATTGTGTTTGAGAATGTGAAATGGTTCCGCCACTAGAAACAGTTCGTAGTTTCTCAAACCTTTAAAAATGCCCCAGCAATTCCACTCATAGATATAAATACAAGAGAACTAATTGTCCAAAAAAAGTTGTACATAAGCATTTATAGCAGTAATGTTCACAGTAGTTAGAAGGTAGGAATAATTTAAATGTGCATCAGTATTGAACATGATTGTGGGGTAAACAAATATGAAACAATCTATAATACACTGTTGACCTTTACACAAGGTATTATTGCAAGCCATAAAAATGGATGCAGTATTGATGAATAGTACAACAGTGAGGAACCCTAAAACACTGTGTTAAGTGCAAGAAGTGAGACTCAAAGGCCATGTAGTGTTTGATTCCATTTGTATGAAATAATCAGAAGGCAGATCAGTGACAACTCAGAACGGGGGAAGGGAAGACTACTTAATGGATATGGCATTTCTTCTCGGGATGACGAAATGTTCAGAAACTAAATAGTGTTGGCTGTATAAAAGCCACTAAATGATACATTTTTGGATAGTTTAAAATAATAAATTTTATGTTACACATATTTTACAACAATGAAAAAAATAAAGAATGCATGTTGTGCCTATATTCAAGCCTAGGTCTCCACTTGCCAGTTAGGTAGCTTTTTGGAGGTTACTTAACCATTCTGTACCTCAGTTTCCTTATCAGGTATTAATACAACTTCATTCAGAGAGCAACCGTAAAACTGTAAAATATGCATCATTAGCACTTGGTAAATACCAGCTATAATTACCAAAATATGGTGCTAATTTTGTTTAGAAGATATCTCTGTTGGTAATATGAAGTTTTTTTAAGGCACCATAATGTGGGCAATTTTTCATTTTTTTATTACACTTTTTTGTGGTTTCCAAAACTTGTAAACAGAAATAAATAAAAATACTTTTTTTAAAAAGGCAAGAATTGGATAAATGTCAAAATAATGGACTACTTTTATCACATACAGGAAATGCAATTGGTGATAATTAAATTAACACACTCAAATTAACTCTTCATTCAATAAATTGTTTTGATTGTTCTCCTTCCTCCACATCCTTACTATACCTTTTATCTTCAGGTCACAAACACATCCCTGCTCTTAAACATTTCCTCTATTCTAAGTGGCCTTTCAGACTAACTCCAACCTATACTCTGAACAAGGAAAAACAAAATCTGGGGAAGGATGAGTAGGCTTCCCCATTTATCACCTTCAGCTTCAACACAGACTACCAAACTCACCAGGCTACTAGGAACCAACTAATATTTATAAACATCTAAGAGATTAATTACAGACTATTCTGTGTGGAAACTCTGACATGCTGTACAGGGAAATAAAAAAAAAAAAAAAAAAAGGAAATATAGAAATGACCATAAACCGGGCGTGGTGGCGCATGCCTGTAATCCCAGCACTCGGGAGGCTGAGGCGGGAGGATTGTTGCAAGTTCGAGACCAGCCTGAGCTACAAAGTGAGCTGAAGGCCAGCCTGAACTGCACAGCGAGACCCTATCTCAAAAAGACCAAAAAAAAAAAAAAAAAAGAAATGACCATAAACCACAGAATCCACTGAATGCCTAAATAATAAGAAAATAAATGCTCTATATGTTTCCCTGAGAAATAATTAGCGAAGGCTAGGATGACTAGAAAGGTCTTCATGGAATAGGTAGGTTATAATTAAAGAAATAGAGACTTAAATCCCTAAAAAGGAAGAGAAGTTTCCTCTGGACAGGTTACAAAGTGAAAACACACATCCTATTTGGGGATAATTTGTCTAGAATAAACAGTTCCCTGGCAGAGACAGTGTCATAAGGTAAGAGATCATCTCAGAAAAGATCTCAAACCTCATGGCTACACGTTTGATTCCACTGTACAGTAAGGGCAAGAAACTGTATATGCAGGTCCTGTTTTATGGTGTCTATTATTTTGTAAACGAGGGCAGACTGGTTTTAGTATTACGTTTGTAAATATACCCAGAGGCTCTTAAAGCCACAGGAACATCCAATTAAATTAAAATGCTTTGACCTTTTTGGATGAACAGCTCTACATAAATCCAAGGTATTGATATTCTTATTATTGTGGATAAATGAAATGTGTGAGGCTAGCTCAGAAACTGAATGGCTTCCCTGAGATTCATAAAAAAAAAAACAAAACAAAAAAAAACCCACCCAGACCTGGGTGTCTACAGAACTCCCAGCTTGGACTCAGATTTGAAAGCACGTGGCTCATAATACCACCCATGGAGACAGAGCTCTAGCAAAGGAGCTATTTCATGCTCCCATCAACAGTCCCTGCTCACAAGAATCAGCTCAGCTAAAATACAAAAAGTGCATTTTAGGCATGGCTGAGTAAATCAAGGCATGGGATATAGATTATAAACTCAAGGAAAAGCCAATAGTCCATCATGGAAAAAGGAACTGTTTTATACAGGATTTAAATTTTATATGAGCTTTTCCAATTGCATTACTTTAAGTAAGTCTTAAATAAATGTAAGCTTAGTGTAAGATTCACATATTGCATTCTATCTGGAGGGAAACTTTTTAAGTAGATTACAATAGGCTGTATCTTTCACCGGTGAATTTTGTCTCCCATTTTCCCAGCACTTGGTTCAGCCTATGAATGAGGAACAGTGGTTTATATTTGGGATTCTAAGTGAATTAAGAAGTTGGTCAAAAACAGTATTTTCAATAATAAAGAAGAATTATTGTTAAAGCTAGAGTGTCTTTTGTTTCTGTGGGATAAACCTGACTGCTAGTTAACTAAGACAGCAACACTCTCCCAGCTTCTCTTCTGACTTCAATAATCAACAAACACTGTATGCATGCAATGTTTCAGACACACATATAGCCAGGTACCTCTGGCTCTGCTCACTACAACTCATACTAGACTTATGTTTCCCTATGGTCTTGTGTTCTCATTAGCTTCTCCCCCTGAGTTTCCTATTTCAGCAAATGACTCAAAAATCCATCAAATAAGGGGACTGAGGGTGTCACTCAGTAGTACAGCGTGCATTTACCATGCATGAGGCCTGGGTTTGATCTTGAGCACCACATTAAAAAACAGAAACAGTGGACACTGTGGCACATTCCCATAATCCCAGAATTCTGGGAGGCTGAAGGATATCAAGTTTGAGACCAGCCTGAGAAATTTAGCAATTTAGTTAACCCCTGTCTCAAAATAAAAAATAAAAAAGGCTGAGGATACAGCTCAGTATGAAGACCCAGGATTCAATCCCAAGTAACACACACACACACACACACACACAAACAAATTTCTTTGCTAAAAAAAAACCACAGAAGTCTGTCAAATAAAAAGATAAACTTCCATAAGTGAGTGCAAGGCCAGCCTGAACTACAGAGCGAGACACTGTCTCAAATAATAATAATGATAATAACAATTAACAACAATAATAATAAAATACAATAAACAAAAGATCTGAACAGACACTTCTCTAAAGATGATAAACAAATGGTCAAGGGTCGTGTGAAAAGAAGCTCAATATCATGAGTCATCTAGTAACCACAAATCGAAACCACGAGATACTATTTTTCATCTATTAGGTTAGCTATAATTGTTTTAAAAGGAAAATAAATTTAGCTTTATATGTGGAGAAATGGAGCCCTAACACATTAGTGGTAGAAATATAAACCAGTGCTCCTGTAGAAAAGACTTTGGTAGTTCTGCAAAAAAATAGACATAAAAGTACCATATAATCCAGCAATTCTACTCCTTAGTAGATACACAAAATAATTAAAAACAGGTGTTCAAGCAAAAATTTATACTCAAATATTCACAGCACTGTTCACAAAAGCCAAAAGGTGGAAACAACCCCACTATCCATCAATGGATAGATAGATAAACAAAATAGGTTATATTCATACAATGAAATATCATTCAGCTATAAAATGGAATGAAGTACTGCTAAGTGCTATAATATATAAGGATCTCAAAAAAATTATGGAAAGTGGAAAAGCCAAACAAAAAAGCTCACATGCTATATAATTCCTTTTATATGAAATATCTAGAAAATGTAAATCCACAAAGATAGACAGACAGTACATTAGTAGTCATCTGGGGCTAGTGTTTAGGAGGGACAACATTGGGGAAAATGACCTAAGGTTTCCTTTTGAAATGATAAAAATGTTCTGGACCCAGACAATGTTGATGGTTGCATACCACTGTGAGTGTATTAAATGCCACCAAATTGTGCACTTTCAAATGGGTAATTTCTTTTTTGTTGGTACCAGGAATCAAACTCAGGACTTCACACCAGCCAGGCAAGCGCTGCGCAGCTGAGCTATATCCCTGGCCCTCAAATGGATAATTTCATGTTATGAATTTTACCTAAAAAATAAATCATTTGAGTTCTCAAGGAAGGTTCTATTAAGTCACCTTTTAACTGATTACCAAGTTCTACCAGTTTGACTTGCATAGTATTTCTTAAATCTGTCCCCTTTCCCACCTTCTCATGCCCATTCCCTTGACAAGGCCCTCATCTTCTTCCAGCTCTTTTATTCTCTTGCCACTTGTTACTCCTCTTTGTTCTATCATCCATTCCAATCTACTCACCACACTCATCCTTAGTGTTCCTGAAGCATGAATCTAATCCTTTTTTTACTCCTGCTTTTTGATAGGCTTTTCACCCAAATAAAAATTCTGCTAAGTCATCATGGCAGTGAGCCAATATGGCATGGTCCACAAGCAGCCATGTGCCAAGCCCCACCTTCCTCCTTCCCCAGCTGGGTTACAGCTTTCTACTTCCTTTTTATAATATCCTGTTTCCTTTTCCCAGGCCCCTGCCCAATCACTATCTGCCTAGTCACACAGACTGCCCCCTAAATGCCCCCTCCAGCCTGGTGCTATATAGCCATTATACTCTCAGCCAGGCCCTCAGAAGGTCTCTGGGTCTCTTCCTCTCCCTCTCCCCCTCCCCACCTCATCTCCCTCACTTCCTCTCTCTTTCCCCTCCTTCCTTCTGTCTTCCCCTCCCTCTATCTCTCCCCCTCCCTCCCTCCCTCCCTCTCTCTCCCCTCCCTCCCTCTCTCTCTTTCTTCCAGTTGCCACAATAAAGGCATCTTTTACTTTGTTTTTTAACTTGTGCCAAAAAACCTAACACTTTTAAGAAATAATGACTCCTTTGCCCAGAGCAGTTTTTCAAACGTTCACCATAGAGACAGCTCCCAACTAGCTTTCTAGATTATTTATTGATAACTCTATTATACTACATTCTCTAAGTAGGTCTTGAAAATACCCAAAATTCTTATTTTTTTTCTTCCTACATACTTTGATTAATCTAAAATGTCGCTGAGCATCAGAGTCTATGTTTGTTAAAATGTGGCTACTTATCTTCAAGGTGGTTGTAAGACTTGGAGATAATAAGAAATATATGTCCTGCACTTAACATGAGGTTCTTTTTAGAGAAGTTTCTTTCAATTCCTCTAATTAAAATTCTGCTTACTCTTCAAGGCCAAAGTTCAGTAGCTCACCTAAGAACTGACATAATATGCATTACACATTTATATGCCAAGACTCTGTTAATTCTTCTTTAGTACTAGTTTTTAGAACAAGATATGGTTATTAGAGGGGATGTGTGTGTTTCCTTTAGTATGGTTCATTTATAAACTTGAGCACTAAAACATTGTTATATTCATTTTCATATCCTTCCACAGACCAAGGCTCTCAGTATGTACACTATTTGGTTGAACCAAAGCATCCTCTATACTATTTTAATATATAATGGGGTTAAGATTGAAATCTTCAAAAATATTTGATTTTAAGGAAAATTATACCAGAGAGGCTGGTAAAAGTCACCACAGCCATTAACCTAATGCTAAGTGACTTAAACAGTATTTCTTTTAGCAATTTTTAGATGACATCACCAATTCAATGAGTTAATTCAGACTGAAGCTGCTTTTGGGAACAAATAATAAAAATAGAAGTCATTTTGATTGATTTATAGACTATAACATTTTAGTACATAAAATCAGAAGGAACGCTGAAACAAATCAGCAACATAATTTCATATATGAAATTTCTCATACTTCTGGAGTAAAGTCTTTGATTATGTTTAAAATTTTCACTTGTATGAATAAAACTGTAGCTAATCCAAAAAGCCATGTGTTTGTTCTGTAAAAGTACTTATAGATTTTTTATAGAATGAAAGAAATATTCAAAATATAAAAAACTTTTTTGTTCTTGATACTTATGTTTGTCTTTAAATGGCTCACTAGTGATGAATAAAAAAAGTGATAAAACTTGTACCAAATAGTAAAATAGTGGAGTTGGTGATTCCAAGATTTCAAGCATTGTTGTCTCAAGAGGTTTAATCACTGTACAAGCACACATCCAGTTGCAGTAGGTGCTAACTACAGTAGCATAAGCATCATTTGTCTCCTGCTCTCCTTAGAGGAACTTAAACCATCTACAGAGGTCATTTTGTTTGTGATGGCCCTGTGAATATACAGAGCATTGGAAACATATCATAAGGGAACCCATTTCACAGGTGGATGAACTACTCTGTACAGATTGGTGGGATGAGTTCAAACTCACCATACCCAGGATCTCTCAAGTCTTCTGGTGCCTTTGGTACTCAGGACAGACAATGAACAAAGAGAAAGAAAAAAACAAATATTAAGTAAAAAGCAGATTGAACACCAGGAAAGGGTAGAGAGTGTCAGAGAAAGAGGAGTGAAAGTAGTCCTGGCAAAAAAGGTTGAACACCATCAATTCTCCAGGTGTCCATCACTATCTAAGCCAATGCATCTTGAACCTCTGCCTCTACTTTATAAAAAATTTATGCTATGAGAGCAATTTTATTGTAGAATAAAATTTAATATGGAGCAACAAAATGAATAAAGCAGTCTCTGACAATCCTACTTCTCATTACTTAAACTTAACCACTATTAACATTTTGTATTCCATAAATTAATTGATGTATATGTAATACATATTATTTTATTTTATTTTAAACACTAAATAAATTTTTTTCATTACATAATCTACTAGTAATTATTTTTTTAAAAATAGCTGACTAATATACCATAGATATGAACAGGTATAAGACTATATAACCAATATCCTATTGTTAAACATTTGAGTATTTTTTTAAAAAACTATATGTAGAGAACTGGAGTTCTGAAATGAACATCCATGTAACAAAGATAATCAGAGTGAACTGGTTCAGCTTATAGGTGAAAAAAGCAACCCATATGGTATAATTTGATTAGCTTCCCAAACTAACTTGCTTGTGTAAGTTCTATTTCATAAAACTCTTATGAAAAAAGCCAATATGTGAGGGACTGATAACACATTAAGACTTATTTATATTATTTTCTCAACAGATATATAAATACATATATACTAAGAGATGTGTAAAAGATATTCATAACAACATTATTCATAATATCCTCAAACTGGGAATTATGAGAGAAATGCTCAAGAACAATAGCATATATAAACAGTACCACAATCACAAGACAGATTTCCTAGTACAATGAAAAAGAAACCAATTTTCACTACATACAACATAAATAAATCTTTAAAACACAAATGAATTGAACAAAGATGCAAAAGACTGTATACTATGTAATTCCATCTATGTAAAATTCATAAACCTGAAAAATGAACTAATTATTATAAGTCAAGCAAATGGCTACCTTCTAGGTAGGAGGGGCAGCATGGCAAATGGAAAAGTCTTTGTTGATTAGGAAGTGGTTATATAGCCATAGATTTAACTTTGTTTTGTAATTTTATGTTCTGCACTATATGTCACAAATTTCTCTGAAGGTAACAACATGTAGCTGTTAAATATATCATACACTTCTATGAATGTGAATGTATACACTAAATAGCCCTACCTACCCAGATATGTAAGCACTGTACACCCTACTAAGAATATAAGAAGCTGATAATACAAGAACTTCTCTTGGCTGTTAGGAAGAAACTGGTGGGAATGAATACATGGAGTGTATGTCATAAATTTTGAAACATATGCATGTATTATTTATATACATATATATTCAAAAAATAAATAAAGTATTACAACAAGCATTAGCCAGAATAACATGCGTTACTATGGCAGAACTGAATGATCTCAATATTCTTGTTTTTACTTATGTGTTTTGCTTTGTCAATAGTACTTTGCATGGCGCAGAGCACACGTTTGTTTTCTACTAAGGCAATGACAGCCTGTTGACTTTTAGCACCTATATGAGGAAATCTGCAACATATGACTCTTTTCCCTCTTCAGCATTCCTTCTGCATGTTCCAGTTAAGTCTCCAAAAATCTCCTCTAGTATTTCACTGACATTTCTGACATAGTTCCTCACAATCCCTCCACACAAGATACTTTCCCCACATTCTAAATCCTTTTTAAACATTTAGTGAAATTATTGCTAAAAATCTCATCAACTACATAAATAATTTATCATAAAACAAATTTTTCTCATATGCATTGAGTCAATGCAAATAGTTGACATTTATTTCTCATCATAGGATTGTGATACTATCTTTAATTTCAAAAATAATAAATAAATACAATTCTTAACAACAGCCCACTACCGCCTGTTATCTGTTCTATAAATTAATAAATATGTCTTTCATGTGAGCATTAAATATTGAGTTTTTGGAGGGAATATTATGTGTGTATGATTTCTATATATGCTAGACTAATGTGAATATAATGAATAACAAAGTGCAGAGAATTATGAGAATACCGGGGAAATCTAGTATCTTAAATAGTAGAAACTTTTTAATCTTAAATCTATTAAATGACTCAATAAAATATTAAAAGATCTCACAATTAAAAAAAAAACAAATGGGAAAACTGACATAGACATAGAGTAATATGGAATATGTATATACAAGTTTTTCATTTTTTAATACCAGAGAATGTAAAGGTTCAGAATGGTATGATATATACTGAGCTGACATGTCAGTCTTGTGCCTTAAGTCATCTGCTGTGCCATGATTGAGTGCTGAGTGTGCTTCTGAGAGTGTGACTGTTCATTGCCATATATCAATTTGACTTGAGTAAGAGTCACTTAGTAGATCAGTAAAGTTTTGGGTATGTATGTGGATGACTGACATGTAATCACTAACTGAGGGAGGAAGAATTACCCCAGATGTGGCTGGCAACAACCAATAGTCTTGTAATCTAGATGGAATGAAAAGGGAAAGAAGAAACTCTTTCCCTTTTCTTTGGAGAAACTCCAGTGTTCACCATTGCCTTCGAGTATTAGTCTCCAGTTCCTTCAGCCTTCTATGAGACTCTTCAGCCTTCCATGAGACTCTTCAGCTTTCCAACAGACTCACACTAATGACTCTGTTTTGAGATTCCAGGGTTTCAACCTTTGGCTATTACTGGATCCTCCAACTTTCCAGTGCACAGATGGCCATTTTCAATTGTTCCACCTCTGATTACAGAGAAGGCCATTGAGATTCTTCCCCTTTTTAACCTGTAATCCTATGTAATAAATCCCTTGTATAATTACACATGTATTGTATATTGATTCCTTTCCTTTAGTGGACCCTAACTAATATGGGGAGTATGAGGAGAGAAGCACATGGCAGGTACTTCAGGCAGTACCAACAGTGAACAGCATTTCAGTATTAATAACCATTGCAGTTATACTAGCACATATCACCAAAGTATAAACCTTATTCTAATTCTAGCTCTTTCCAGTAGTAAGTAGTAAGTATGTATACACATACATACTAGGTGATGTTCTAAGTGCCCAAAGCTTTTTGTTTTTAGTCTCTATGTAATTTTTCTGGGTACAAATAATTATGCTGGAGTCTGCAAAGAACCATAGGACAGAAAATATAAGTGAACAACTTTGAACTTCCACATGGTTCAAAGTGACTTTGTGGATGTAAGAACAAAATGCAACTCATGAATGTTAATGAGATACTAGATTTTTTTTTAAAAAACTTTTTAAATTTTTTGAGATAATTATGGAATTTTAAATGTGGGCTGTATATTTTTATTTTTCCCTAAATGTCATATAGTATTGTGGTCATAGAGAAAAAAATACCTTTATCTTGCAGGAAATGTGTATTGAAGTATCTACAGGTGAAATATAGCTTCTATAGCTTCTGTTCAAATACTTTAGAAAAACAGGGATTATATAAATATACAAAAGTGCATGTAACCAAACAGTAACAATTAGTAAGTTAGGTGAAAATGGACATATTCTCATTGTTCTATTCTTCTAAGTTCTGTATAGGTTTGAACATTTTGAAAATAAGATGTTGAAAGAGAAGGAAAAATATAATTGTATGCATGGAAAAAGTGAACTTATAGTCAGTCAGATATGGAAGAAAATTTCAGAAAATGTAGAGGTAGTACCCCCCTGAGGAAACACATTAGCACACTGAGCACTATTACCAGCCTGGAATTTGATGTTACTACCTGGTGTTAGAAATGAAATATTTAAAAATATCAGGGAGAATCCTTGGCAAAGAGGGGAAGAGGATGTTTAAGGGTGCTGCCCAGAAAGTAGTGTGGTATATCTCAAAGCAGGATCTTTAAGCATAGTTGCCAAGCAGGACATAATTCTTCCCACCAAAAACGATTAAACATCTCTGGGATCACTACCATAAAGGGAACACGGACTATGCCAAGGCAAACACAGAGATTACAGAGACAAGAGAGGGCTGTGAGGTCTTAGGAGAAGGTCCCAGTCTCACCACAACTACACTTCTGTTAAATAGAACAGGCAACTAGCAAGTAATTTGGAGAATGTACGGTAGATAGGCAGATTTTCCAGATAAAATATGTAAGTGGAAGTAAACATTATTAAAATGTAATATGTATATGTACCAGTTCCCCAAGATTATTATATATTACAAACATACATTAATAAAAATAAAAATTTAAAAAATGTAATCTTCAGTCCTTAGAGGTGATATTTTAGTAGGCAATATATCATCATTTACAGCAAGAACAACTGGATCACATAAAAAAGGTTATAAACAAGACTAAAGCCATCCTCTTCAACATATAGGATTAAGGGTTTTTGCCAGGACATTAAAAGATATGCTTTAGAGCAGTGATGGCAAACCTTTCAGAGACAAGTGCCCAAACTGCAACTCAAAATGCACTTACTTATCACAGAGTAGCAACCCTGCAATTAAACCTGAATACTGAGGTTTTAGTTTAGGAAAATAAAGAACTGAACCAAAAATATCTGTACATTAACATCTTTTGTCTTAAAAGAAAAACACAGTGGCAGAGATTTCAGTGATACAGCTTTTTATTGCAAGATAAAAGTTTGCATTTGGTGTGCTTTTGCACAATTAATGTGATCTTTGCTGATGTGTGTATGCTGATAATTTGTCAAACCTTGACGGGGGCAACTTGACTTGCATAGCAACAAAGAGGGCCTTGTGCGCCTGTTGCGGCATGCATGCATTGGTTTTGCTACCACTGTTTAGCGTATGTTAAATATAAGTGCCTGAAGAAAAATAATGATTTCCTTTACAGAGAGTATATTAAGTCTTTCTCAACAAATTTTTGCTGCCGTTTCCATAAAGTTCTGAAATAAGACATTTTTCTTTCTGTTATTACAGCAAGATACCCTGGCCCAATGAAATTCATATCATTGCTAAATCCCTATTCTCATCCTGAGTAGGCCAACAAAAAGCTCTGCGTCCCCTTTGCAGAATCAGATCTCAGCAGCCAAATTGCTGCTTGTATGCTGTTATATTAATGTGAGCAACACTATGAGTAATTGTTACAGGGATCCGGAGACTTTAAAAGATTAAAAGCTGAGGATACATCTGAGAGGAATGAAACAGAACATAGTAGGAAGTCCAGGAAAATGATTTGGGGTTACACTGAAAGGAAGGATTTCTTCACTGTATGCCTGATGAATCACAGGACTGAGTGACAACGGGGAGTTTCACACAAACACACAAACGTACACAAAGAATTTTCATAAAAATCTTTAGGCCATGAAAATCCTGTTTTCCTCTACAACAACAGAATTGTTCTTCCTACAATAGGAAGTGATCCCTGGCTGACCTCTCCTTCACAGTCATCAACCTCACCTTCCTATCCTCCATATCACTAAAATAAGAAAACAACCGTATCAGCCTGCAGCAAATTCTAAAATGCCTTAGGCATATCACATTGGTTTTTGCATCAAATTTATTGCTGAATTTCACTGGCTTCTCCTGATCTGCTTTATTGCTGATTTTAATCTTGCTTGTTTTAGGCTTCTGAGCCCCACTGCAAAATACCTAATATACTCTTTGTAGCTGGAGACTGTATAAATACAATGCATCATATTCCTATTATAACGATACTACATCATCCACATTATGCAGCACCCATAGGTGGCCTATATTTTTAATTATTTCCCTCTCAACTCTAAATTAATACAATGAATTTAGAAACCCCTCCACCTCTCGTCAGAGCAAGTAATTGAATACTCCATTATGATAATAAACCATTTTTCGCTGTAAGTGCTTATTTCCAGAGGGCTTTGCTCTGTGCAGCAAGTCTACAGGCAATAGTTCTGAAAGGGCACTGTGTGCTGTGTATGCAGATAATAACACTTCGTTATTTTGTCTTAGATCTTCAACCACTTTTACTCTAACAAGCCTTTCCAGTATTGTGTCAAAAAAAATATCAAGGGACCTCCACTTTTCTGGGTAGAAGATACAAGGAAGCAACAGCTTTTTCACCACTTCACAACGATTCAGGGATCAGAGTTAGAGATAAATTCATACCACACAGGGTTGGAGATGAGTATTCTGTTCTAAAGTTCTCCCAACCTGTTTCATCTTCTCTCCTAAATGTACCTGGGTCCAGGTGAGGCATCAGAGAAGATTATGTCCTGTGGATCTTAAATCCTTCCAGTGCTTTGTTTACAATGGGCACTCAGTGAATGTGCAAAAACTAGACATGAAATAATGCAAACTCCCCTACTTGGTTCCCCTCAAGCAGGAGACAGCCTCACCACACCCAAGCAATTGTCCAAGGCCCAGAGGTGAAGGGACAGAAAATAACTTTATCCCAGTGTGGCCATAACAGCCTACAAATCTGCAGGAACATGCAATGAGATTGAACATTAACTATAGCTCTGATGTAAAGTGTTTTAAGATTAAAAATTAGTATAGAGACAGGCATGGTGGTGCATGCTGTATCCCAGCACTTGGGAGGCTGAGGCAGGAGGATCGTTGCAAGTTTGAGGCCAGCCTGGGCTACAAAATGAGCTCAAGGTCAGCCTGTACTGCATAGCAAGACCCTGTCTCAAAAAAAAGACACACACAAAAATTAGTATAGAGTGGATTGAATTACAAATATGGGTGTTCTGCCATCAGGCTACTTGGATGTCAATTTTGTTTCTGTTATGTATCGGTTGGTGGTAACTTTGAATGAAATACTGGACCTCTTTTTGCCTCCATTTCTTCATTTGTAAAATAGGAATAAAGACAGTGCTAACTTTAAGGGCTGCTGTGACAATTAAATGGATTAAAAGACATTTAGAACAGTGTCAGGTACATTATAAATATGTTGAGCTATTATGGTTATGGATCCTGTACTGATTATCACTGAGCAGCCCACACCGTGGTTAGGTGGGAGAGCTGATAAAGGGCCTCTTTGAACAGAATCATCTGCCCCAATAAGTCACAGGAGTGAAAAAGCTCCCATCTGTCCTATGCTTCATGTCAGAAAACCCTCTGAAAATAAAAGTAATGGTACAGGAAAAGAGGAAGATATTCCTCCATCGGCTTACCTCACCGACCTGCAGTGATCCCGGACTGCTAACAGCACATCCCTCTACTGTATGGCCTCACGCTGTTTTTCCCACCTGAACTCTTAACTACTTTCTACATTGATCTAGGCTCCAGGACTTCTGTTCATCTAGCTGCTGCTATTAAAGTCTAGTCCAGCAAGAAATAATTCTTCACAAGATATATCTTCTGAGGGAGAATATTTACTAGGACTGGCCTAGGAATACTTGACAGCCTGTGCCATAAAGGATCATTGAGTTCCCCCACCCATCCCTGACAATACCTGAAGGGTTTTTCATAACAAGAGGATTAATGGCCCATACATCTGTGGGAAATTTATATACATTAACTAGCAGTTGATCTTCAGTATAACCCCATATAATTGATATACAGTATCATTCTCTTTTAGTTCCAATTTATTCCCACTAACGGGCAATGTGTGCTGTCTGCTCAGCACAAAGGGAAGAACTGGTTCCCAGGGAGTTTCTTAGGAGTGCCAGGGAGACCAGAAGCTTCTTCCTGAATCCTGCCCTTAGCACCTAGGTGGCCGTTTTGTTAAGGGAGTCAAGAAACTAGCAACTAATTTGTAGCATTGGTAGAGATCTCTCCCAGAAAATCAGACAGATTCAGCATCTGAAGAGGATTTTTTTCACAGGAAACAGCAAGCGGGGCAGGAGGCACCTTCCGTGATGCGAGTCATGCTCTCCTTAGTCTTGTGGTAGCTACATGGGCATGCACACTTTGAAAATTCAGGCAACTGTACACCGAGGTGTCCTTTTCCACATGTGTTATGCTTCAATTAAAAGGCTCATTAAAGTATGAAAGAAAATTGACTATAGTAAATCTATAGGTGCTATTTAAAATTTAAAGGAATTTTAACACATTATAATCTATGGGCTAAACATTTATGAGTCAATTTAATTCAGTTCATCAAGATTTTCTTTTTTTTTTTAATTTTTTTTTTTTTTTTTACTATTTTCTTTTTTTGGTACTGGGAATCGAACTCATGGCCTCGTGCTTGCCAAGCTGTGCCCCTGAGGTACATCCACAGCTCTCATCAAGATTTTCTAATTCTATGAAATAGAATAAGATTTCTAAGCTCAACTTGAAATATTAAGGAGAGTCTTATTCAGCCATAAAAAAAGAGTGAGGCTGATACATGCTGTAGTGTGGCTTAACCTCCAAGACATTATGTCATCAGATACAAAAGGCCAGAGTGTATGGTTCCAGTTGTATGAAATATCTGGAACTGGTAAGTTCAGAGAGATGGAAAACAGACTAGTGATTGCTGGCATTGGTAGAAAGTGGGGGGATGACAGTTTAATTGGTAGTGAAATAGAGCAAGTGAAATATTTGGTGACTAGATAGAGGGGGTAATTGTACAACACTGTGAATACCCTAAATATCCCTGCATTGTTCATTTTGAAATTGCTAATTTTAAGTGAAATTTACCTCAGTAAAAAATGAAGATTAGATTTTAATAATTAAAATTTAATACATTCAAAGGCAATTTTTAAACCTCTCAATGTTTATGTCTGTGCACCAAAACCACCAAGTACATGCAGAGCACATATTTTTCTTAATTTTTAATGGAGGGCTGTGGGGCCTATTAATTGAGTCAGGTTCGTAGTTGAGTACACGGATAAGAGAATCCCTTTAAACTCTGTGTAAGATGTTTTACTACCTCAGCAAGTCCCGTTTCATAGTTCTCCTGAGCAAAATGAAGAACTGGAAAAGCAAACAAAAAATGTAATCGATGTAGTCTGGAGAGCTGTCTGTTCTTTTCTCCTGCCATTTGATAAACTTGACTTTGATCCATTTGAGATAATCTGTCTCAAATCAACTAACTGCCAGGAAAGCTTCTACAAACTTTTTGTGATAGATTTTGCATGCAAAGCGTATGGTTTATACATCTACTTGAAAATTTTTCTCCAGCATCTACTGGGAGTGGGAACTGCATTTAAAGTGTGACCTTCGAGTAACTATAGCTAGCAACTAAAAAGCATTTCCCACTAATGTACATATCTGAAAATAAGAAAGTGTTCCAACACAGGTCAGCAGGAGATAGTAACAATTTCCTAGCTTCAGTGAGACTACATTCTCCATAGCAAGTTGATCTGAAGTTTAATTAGCTTAGAGTTTCCAGATTTAAAAAGTTAAGATACAGTGTACCCACTTAAATTTCAGTTGCAGATAAAGAGAAATTTGGGGGGTCCTGGGATTGAATACAGGGCCTTCACAATGAGCTACATCTTCACCTCCCTCTCTCCTTTTTTTTTTTGTTTTTATTATTGAGACAGGGTCTTGGTAAGTCACTAAATTGCCCAGGTTGACCTTGAACTTGCAATATTGCTGTCTCAGCTACCCCAAATGCTAGGATTACTGTCATACACCACATCAGGCAAAAACAATAAGTATGTTCCATATATTGCGTGTCTGTCTGTCTGTCTGTCTCTGTATCTTTAGGAGAGAGAAAAACTGAGGCTCAGAGAATACACATGGTTTCACAGCCTACCAGGTCATGGTTTCAAATGCTATGAAAAGTTAAAACACTGGTTTGAACATTTTGAGGTTTACTTTATTCTTATTTGTTTTTCAGATCCTACTATACTGTCTCTATCTTTTCCACTTTATAGCCACACAGATTTCTAGTTAACCTCATCTGTCCCTACTTTGGCCGTCATCCTCTTGGTTTATGTCTGCCAATGACCCTGTATCCTTCTCCTAGTTTTTACATCGAACCCCTGAGGTATAATTTTATTTAGGAGTCTTCTCAAAACCAACACAAATAAATAAAGACTGTCAACTTATTGCAACCTGGACTGGGCAGAGTTAGGGAGGTTGTAAAAACATGAAGCAAAAGAGAAAGGGGAAAAATCTGTTTCAAGTGTCTCTTTTTGTCATGTGTCACTAAATATGGGACCTGATGCATTTGTGACATTTACCACAGAAATAAGATCTGTATAAATTGAATACGTGACTTGACCTCAGTTTTTTCAACAGTAAATAAAATAAAAATAATCTCAACCTAGGAGTGCAGGTGATTTCCAATGAGCAAAAGATTTGGAACTACTTTATGTATGTTAACACCTATGATTATGGGATTATTTTTCCTCTTATAGTACCACAACTAATATAGGCTTTGAGTTCCTTAAAGAAACATTGTCAATATACTCTTTTCAGTATTCCTCAAATCCAAGCTGCGAGTCAAAAATGTTCTAATAGTGGTAAGGGGGCCAAGTTGGGCCAAGTAGCACCTCCAGCATAAATCACTAGCATCTTGTGGTTTGCCTGGGTTACTTTCTTTGGAGAATAGGTAATGGTTGGGAAGAAACAGTTATACTCTTTGTTAAATGTTATTTGTTTAATATATGCGTTATATATAGTCGGGGATGGAACCCATGGCCTCAAACATGCTACATATGCATTCTGATGGTGAGCCATACTCCCAACCTGAAATTCTCTTTTTAATGTTATATTGCAATCTCTAGGAAATGTTACTGTTTCAGATGCATGAAAAGCAACATTCTGGAGCTAAACATGAGGAAATATCTATGAAAACACAAAAGAAATGACAAATTACTTTATATATGTGGAAAATATGCATTTGAATGATCATCTTTAAATATTTTGTGGAAAGGATAAAGTATTTATAGATGTCAAGCAGGAGGATGGCTGACAGCATTTTTCTTCTATTAAATCTCACAAAAGGAAACTTAAGGGGCTCAAAAGTGCTTTCAAAGTTCCTTTCCTCATCTTACTTGATTTTTTTGGTGATATTTGCTTTCAACAAAACACCACTACTCTGAGGGTTCCACCTATCACCTAAGCTGGGTCTCTGCTGCTACACAGTATGTTGTTTTATTTGTCTTTTAAACGTTCTTTGTGTGGTCGTGTTTTTCAAGCTCCACAAAAAGAGCTATGTTTTCTAGTTGCTTCTGTTCCTCTATCCCTCACATTTAATTCAGTTTTAGAAATATGAGATACGGTGAGTCCCAACCTCTGGCAAAAGGGGGTGTGCCTCTCACACCTTTTGGTAGCATTAGTTGCCAGCAAATGATTAGACTGTCGGTCCCTAAAGAAGGGAAGGGACACATGATGTTCCAGATTGAGTAAAATGATCCATCAGTATATGAAGAAAAAATAAAACATAGATTTATTTCCCTTAAAGTACAAAAGGAGTTAAGTTTTAATATTTAGCACATGGATTGATGCTAACACTCTCACTTGGTCCACTCAGTTATTTGTTGCCAGTGTATCTTAAGAGCAAGGGTACCACAGTGAGTTGGCATTAATGATGGCCCCAGACCTCATTCATTTGATTTCACAGAACTCTGTAATGTTGTACTTTGCATGTACATAGTATATATGGCTTTACAGATGATATTATTTGGTTTTTATCCACAAAATGAAGTAGCTTTAAAACATTCCTGCAAAGAGACCATGAGTTCAGTTGCATTTTAATGATGCAGGTACAAGGAAATGAGAAAGCTCAATTTCAGCCATCTTGTAGGTGAAGACAGTGGTGATCTAATAGAATTTCTCTTGTTTAAAAAAAACTTGTTTTCATTGACAAGAGATGTTTTATTTTAAAGTATGATTCTTTTTCCCTTAAACATTGTACAACCATATTAGTAGAGTGATGCATGCATACAATTTAAAACTAACTACTAATATTTTGCAATTGTAAATCCAAAGAATTATTACTAATAAATATATGCAACCAAAAAAGTTTGGCAATCACTGAATGAGAGTCAGTGGCTTGCTAAAATTGGCTCGTACAGGCTCATAAGAGGATACAAATTCCTGGAACTTTCCACATAATCTGTTAAACACAACTATTATTAAAATTTTAATTACATAAACATAATTACATAAATTATGCTAGAAATAAAAGTAATAAATACTCAAATTTCCGTATTTACTAATTATTTTACTATAATTATTTTACTATGATCTATGCTCTTGAGGCTATTTACATCTATTTTATCTGTATGCTGGTATATTAGTTCTGTATTGCTCCATAACAAATTAACCCAAGATATACAAGCTTAAAAATAACAAACATTAATTAGCTCATATAATTTCTAAATTAATAATCTGAGAACAGCTTAACTGGGTGGCTTTGGCTCAGAGTGCCTCATGAGGTTACAGTGAAAATGTTAGTTGGGGAATGTAGCAGCTTGAGGCTTGACTTGAGCTGGAGATTTCACTTCCAAGGGTGTTAACTCATATGGCCGGTGTTAACTCAGTTTTTTGATACATTAACTTTTCCAACAGGCTCCTGCAGCATGGAGCTAACTCCCCCCAAAGTGAGTAATCCAAGAGCGAAAAGAGACTAAGACAGAAGCTTTGGTGTCTTCTACAGCCTAACCTTGCAAGTTACATATCATTATTTCTGGCATTTTCTATTGGTTATACAAACTAACCCTTGAACAATGTGGGAGAGAAATATATAAATAGAAATGTTTTAGAGACTCTGGAAATCTGCCTAGTAGTGTTACTGTCTAGATCTGACAGCTGAATTTATTTTAGGTTCAATTTTAAGAATTACACCAAAATACTATGGGAAGAGGGTTGTGAGGGCAGGTGGATAGGTCAGAAGAATAGGACATAATATACCTTGGTTCAGTATGTCTTTCTATTTCTTTATGTTTTGCCAGAAGCAATCCCTGAGACAATTACTCAAGTGCATGTAATGTATTCTAGAAAGGTAGGAGTAAGGGCAGAACTGAGGCAGGGAATGGAAAGCAGCCAATAAAGAGTGCATTGCCACACTAATTACCATTTAGGTGACTGAAGCTTACTCATATCAAGAAGCTCTGTAAGACACCCAGAACACACACTTGAGACATGCCAGCCAAGAGTATAGTCATTGTTTAAGAACTGTTATCAGCAGTCAATAAAAAATAGCATAAAATATAAGGCTATGTTTGAATTCAGATAAGAAAAGTTGGGTAGAGAACCAGATCCTGCAAAGAAGAGATTTTAAAACACCATGGGTAGTTAGAATTTTATTTTTTAAATCCAAAATTTTATTCAAGTATCTTACTCTGGAAGTAATTAGGAATTTTAGCATGGAAAATCACGTGGCTTACATTTTTAGTTTTTAAAGATTGCTTTGACTGCTTTGTAGAAAATAAATTGTTGGAGAATAAGAGTTGAATGGTCAAACTAAGCAGGAGATGATTTAAATTTTTAATGGGGGCAAAAAGATGGGAGCTCAGACTAGGATGGTAGTAGCAGAAACTGCAAAAGGTGACATGACCTAAGATATGTTTCAAGGGTAGGATCAACAGGAGTAAAAATTAGGAGTAAGAGTAAAAGTAAAATCAATGGTGACTCTTAGGTTTTTTGACATGAGCAATTAGGAAAAAGTATACATTTTGGGGTAAAAATAAAGAATTCTGTTTTGAATATTTTATGTTCAAAGTGCCAGTTATACAAGTGAAGCTGTTAGGTAGGTTTTTAGAGCTACAAATCTAGACTTTAAAGGAGAATTTTAGCTTGAAATATAAAAGTAGGCCTTAATAACATCAACTTAGGTGTCAAATAAGAGCTAACATTAAAAGCCAAATGCTGGGTGTGGTGGCACACACCTGTAATCCCAGCACTCAGGAGGCTGAGACAGAAGGATCCTTGCAATTTTGAGACCAGCCTGGGCTACAAAGTGAGCTCAAGGCCAGCCTGAACTGCACAGCGAGACCCTGTCTCAAAAAGACAAAACAAAACAAAAAAAAATTAAAAGCCAAGAGATCAAACTTCCAGTTTTAATATTGTTGCAGAAGAGGATTAATACTGGTGACAGATATCTTTTATTTGACACTCTTGAACCATTCTTCTTGTCCTTTACCTTGTTTCTGCCTGAAGAAGATTAGTATGAGGGTTAGCCTATCTTGTGTTACTATAACAAAATACCTGAGGCTTGATAACTTATAAAGAAAAGAAGTATATTTGGTATAGGCATCCTGCTGAGAGCCTCCTGGCAGAATCAGGGAACAAGTCACATGCATAAGGAGTCAAGTGCATGGTTGGCCTTGATTTATAACAAGCTGCTCCAGTGAGAACTAATCTAATCACACAAGATTAATCACACTAATCTAATCACACGCCTGTGGAATAGACATTAATCCCTTTTGGAGGTGTTGCTTCCACAATCTAATCATGTCCCATGAGGCCTCACCTCCTAAAGTTTCTACCACCTCAATACTGTTAACTCAGCTAAGGAAACTTTGGGGGACAAACCACAACACATTCGCACAGAAGCATCAATGAGTTCCCTTGTCCTTTAGCTCCTGGTTGAGTTCCGCCTGCCATCACTCTCAGAAGATAAGAAGGACAATGAGGAGAGATGATGAGGTCCTTTGACTCCCTCTGGACCTATGTCCATCAAACTCACTTTCCCCTCTCAAAATGGCTTCCTCTCTTTGTCTTTCTCTCCTCAATTCCAGTTGCCTTTCCTTTTTGCCCTTTCAGTCTGGAAGCTGGGCAACAACTCTGCCACATTTCTGGCACTGCAGTATCGTCTGTGGTATCTCACACCCAGTTTATATCTTTGTAAATAGTTCACTGATTGAAAATTATGAAAATCATCCTGTTTACTATGCTATGGGTATCTTCCTGAGACATGAATAATATGCCCTTTCTCCTCTTGGGAGTCACCGCAAAATAATGAGAACAATGAACAGAACCACCAACCCTATCTTGTCATGTATGACCCTAAGCAAGACTATCTGAAATTGGAAAAGTGAGTGAAGAATGATAAAAAACTTGGTAATGACTAGGAAAGCCAAGAATTGGAACCACCGTGTTCTTTGGAAGGTAAGAGAGGAGCAAAGTATTTAAAACAGGAAGATTATTTAAGATTCTAAAGCAACACCCATATCCCCGCATCTACTTCAAATCCAGGACATCCTTCATCCACTTGTGCAGAGGGTGAGAAATTTATTTGCTGGGGGAATTGAGCTAGAGAGGGTCCAGATGCAAGCAGGAAGATAGAGGCTCTGAGATGAATATTCTGCAAGATAAAAATTAGAATGGACTAAGTTCTTGACAAGTTTGACTGTGGAAAAAAAGCCTTGGCCCTGGCAGATTGCACTTCTCTGTGATTGTATAAAATAGCTTGACCATAGGTGGAACAATGAATAAATAAATGAAAATGTGAGCCTATTTTTAACTACAGGCAGAACGAAAATTGTGCAAGAAAATAAATGTAATTATGATACATCATTTGGTCGGCAGTGAACAGTAAATATATGATATATACTATATATATATGATATATACTATTATATGATTTATATATTATTCATAATACTGAAAACAGATTTGATATATTACTATGAAATTAGAGTATTGTTATGGTTGAAACATTGTGTCAACTTGGGGAGTCTAGAGGTTTGGCTAAGTGACTCAGCAGGAAGCCAGGGTGCTTACTTTGTATACATCCTGAGCCTGTGGAAGAGGAGGGCATGGAGATTATGTGAGAGCTACACGCCCCTGAGGTGGGGGTAGCCTGTTTACAAAGTAAGGCAGGGAAAGAAGCTGCTTGCCGCCATTCCTCCAGTTTTGCTCTGGCTGTTTGCTGTTCGGCTGCCATTCCTCTTTGCTCTTGTTGCTTTGCTACCTTCTGCCTCGGAGCCAGCCAAGTATGGACTGAAACCTCCACAAACTGTGAGCTAAATAAACCTTTCCTTCCTTCATTTTGGGAGTTGGGTATTTTGTCTCAGCAACAAGAGAAAAGTAACCAAGACAAGTATCTATCAAGAATGCACATATCAGGCCAGGGATATAGCTCAGCCGCACAGTGCCTTGCTTGTCAAGTGCAAGGTCCTGAGTTTGATTCCTAGTACCAAAAAAAAGAAGAATGCACATATCCTATGATGCAGCACTTCTGCTTAAAATAATAAATTCCATATTGGCTCAAAGCTCCAGTACAACAGTGACTAGCTCCACTTGTCCTGATAAAGGCAGAGATGCTTCTAGTACTCTACCTGAAGTTCTATCAACTGTGCAGAACTTAGGGTAGATATCCTTTGTCAAGTTAAGGGCGCCCTTCTTCCTTTACAATTTTAGTATGAAGGATTTTTATGTTAATCTGAGCCAGGAGGTGACTTTGAGCAGATTTTTTGTTTGTTTGTTTATTTTTTTCCGGTTCTGGAAATCGAACTCATGACCTTGCGCTTGCCAGGCAGGTGCTGTGTCACTGAGCTAAATCCCCAGCCCCTTTGAGCAGATTTTTAAAGCTTAGATAAATGTTGATTTCATTTGTCAGTGTAGAAAATTATAAGAAAAGATTTTCTAACACAGTCATGGCCTTATACTCATAGGATTAAATTATACTTGGCTGTACAGTGGGACGGCACATTTATTTTACAATATATTATATAGGGCATTTATTTGCATTCATGGTCATGTAATTTTTTCTTGTTCTTATAGCTGCATAATAAGTTGCAAGCCTTTATATCTTTTTCTATTGCTGAGATAATTTATATAAAATAAGAATTATCTATTTCTTGAAAGTTTGGTAGAAGTTGCCTATAAATTGTCTGTGACTGAGCCTTTTAAAGGATAGATATTTGATTACCTATTAAATTTCTTTTATGGATATTGAATTATTGTTTTCAATCTCTTATGTCTCTGTAAGTCAATATTGAAAATTTATGTTTTTCTGAAAAACTATCCATTTAATCTATATTTTTAAAGTAAATGCTATAAAATTTACACAATTTCTGTAACTTTGAAAACTACCACTAACACTTGGTTTGTTCACTGTCTTCTTTCTAAAGTTTATTGTTTTTCTTTTTCCTCTATAATCTTTATAAGAATTGAGAAAGGTTTATTTTATTGTTTTTAAAACAGTTCATTTTTGTTTATATTAATTCTACTCTATTTTTCTGTTCCATCCATTTCTGCTTTTATTTTTATATAACCCTTCTACTTTTTTTTAGTTTTAAAGAGAGTAGTAAAAAAATAAAAAAGAACAATAGCAATATATCAGTATCACAGACATAAACAAAACAAAACAAAACAAGAACATTAAAAGTGATATAGGGTTTTGAAACAAAATGATAGGAATTAACAGTAGTTGTTATATTGCCTATTATTATCTTCAGCTACATTGCTCAGATTACCAGATGTAAGAATGGAAGATTGTTCAAACCAGTAAAAAGAATTTTAAAAAATTATTAAATAAAACATTAGAGATAATACAGTGTTTCACTAGACAAAATGGTAGGAATTCACCAAGTTTGACAAGTTTGACTGTGACAACAAACCAATGGTTGTTCCATTGCATATCGTTGTCTTCAAATCCCTTGTACTTTTTGTTTTTTCACAAGGTTACTGTGAAGAACAACTAGATCATTAAATTTTTTTTTTCTTTCTTTTAAATTTTGGGTTTTTTTTTTGAGACTATGACTATATAGTTTAGGCTGCCCTTGAACTCATGGCGATCCTCCTGCCTCAGTCTCCTGAGTGCTGAGATCACAAGCATGTGCCACCCCTCCCCAGTTTTTTCATTTTCTAATAAATGTATTTAAAGCTGTAAAATTACCTTGGTTCCACCTACCATTACTTGACATATAGGGTTATTATGGCCATTCATTTCTTAATAATTTATAGTTTTAGTATTGATTTCTTTTTTAAGCCAAGAATTATTAGAAAGGTGTTTTAAATATCCAAGTGGTATGTTCAGGGGACTTGAATTTCCTTTTTTATTTTTTTTATTTTTTATTTATTTATTTATTTATTTATTTATTTTGGTTTTTCTCCAGTACCGAGAACCGAACTCACGACCTTGCGCTTGCCAGGCAGGTGCTTTGCCGCTGAGCTAAACCCCCAGCCCCTTGAATTTCCTTTTTTAACCCAAGAGTTATCTAAAGGCACAACAGTAGGAATACATTCAACACTACTGAACTGTACCCTTAAAATGATTAGATAATAACTGTTACTTGTACTTTAGCCATATTTTCTAGATGGAAGTAAAAGGTAGATTATCTGGGTAGATGCAGTGTAATCACAAGGGTCCTTAAAAGTAAAACAGGAAGCAGAAGAGAGAACTGGAGAGCCGGCAGATCCGGAACTTGGCCTGATGCTGACTCTGAAGATGAAGAAAGGGGCCACAAGCCACAGCATGCAGTGGCCCCAAGTCAGGCTCCTCTATTGCCCCACGAAGGAACACTGCCCGGACAACACCTCGACATGAGCCTACTGAGACCTCTTCTGTGCTTCTAAGTTATAGAACTGAAAGATAATAAATTTGTATTGTTTTAAGGCCAAAAACCAAAGTTTTCTGTGAGGACTTTTAAAAAAAAAAAATCAAACTAATGGAAAATGTATATCATGCCTTAGAATTCTTGTTGTATAAGATATTCAAAGTCTCTTGTTTTCTTGCAATCATTGTGCACAACCACAGTGCAGAAAATATCATCCAAGTTTTTCAGTGAGAACACATGGACAGAAGGAAGTTAAACTCCAGGACATCGAGATATCAGTGTGGGTGAGGGGATAGAGCTCTTAGGTCAGAGCGATTTCTACCATCCAGAATTCAGGGAACGAGGGGCTGGGGATTTAGCTCAGTGGCACAGTGCCTGCCTGGCAAGGGCAAGGTCATGAATTTGATTCCCAGTACCGGGGGGCGGGGGCCAGGGGCCGGGGGGCACGGGGGAATTCACGGAACGCCCTCCAGAATCCACTCCATATAGCCAGACTCAGAACATAAAGCCTCTGGCACCCAGACCCAGTGTGGTCCAAAGAGTCAGAGCTGGGAAAATATTAAACTGAAACACTCCCAAGATTTTTATCTGCCAGTGTTTAGAATGGCAGTGAGGAAGTGAGCCAAGCGCTGTGTGTGTGAGAGACAGACAGAGAGAGAGAGAGAGAGCGAGAGAATAGCTCACCACACTCTTGTCCTCTTGAGGGCTTAAGGGAATTTCATTCCTGGAAATGTGTACAGAACCCTTGCCACTGTGTCTCAGACGTGTGCCACCTGCTTACCCTTTGAACTTTAGATTGCATTATAAGAGCTAACATTTGCTTGCTTGGAAAAAGGCTGAGTTTCTTCTTGACCCTTCTCCCTGGCCATTTGAGAAAGGTCTGGAAGTGAGAAGGATTCCTTTAATAAATGGAAAGAGAGCTTCGTCTTGCTAACAACATGTTCATCAATCTTTCGTTTTACTGTTCTAAAACCCAGAATTCAAAGAGATTTGCAGGTTTCGTACAATTTCTCTGATCCCTGATTCTTTACATGGGTAGACTGGTGTGGAACTTTCTGGCCCATATGGGGAAAATCGAGGCAGAGAGTGGGAAACCGATAGAGTGACTGTTCAAAGTAGAATTTGGAAACTTGTGATGGCATAGTGAGTTGATTGGAAACTTCACCAGAGGATTTCAAATTGTTTTCTCTCTTCCCCTCAAAGATTCCTCAGCAATTTAAGATAATTGTCTCTTAGGTTTCACCTACAGTTCTCTTTCTCTGGTGCAGAAAGTAAAGGTGAAGATGGCTTCTGCATGTTAAAAGCTGAAGCCACACTCCTCTGCCCCCTCTTCAAATCATCCAAATAATCCAAGTAATTACCACAGTCCTTGAGTCTTGAAAAAAGTTTAAAATCTCCTTTAAACAGTTTTTTGGGGGAGGTGTTAAAATGCTATTCCTAATGTGAATTCTGCAGACCAAAACAATATTTGCACACCATAATTTTTATGAGGACTCTCTACAATTTATAATCTTTACAAACTACTTTCCTATGTAATCTTCCTCAGAAAGCAGTTTACTTAAGAAGGCAGTTTATAAAAGCTGTAAGTTGCTGAGAAGTTACTAAGGAAAATCATTTATGTGCAAAATAAAATATTGATCAAATAGTTATAACTTGGAGTGAGCTCTCACATAAAAGGAAAATAAAACACAAAGATGTAAAAGCACTCAAGTGAAGAGAGATCTAGAAATAGAATTAATTATCAAGAGTTTTTTTCTGAAAGGCTCAAATGCCTTACCCACTCATACTTTCTTCCTTGTCCTGCTCATAGAAAGAATCAATGATAAGACCTAAAATTTACAAGGAACTACTTCAGAAGAAGCTGGGTAAAAGGAGAGGCACCAAAATGATCCTTCAAGTTGAAGCAGGAGACAGTAGCTGGTGGAAGCTATGCAAAAAACTTTTCATCTTAAGATAGCCTATAGATCACAAACATGAGCTATCACATGCTGATTGACTTTTAAATAAGTATTAAAGAGGAACTACACAAGCAGACCCAGGTGTGGTGGTACATGCCTATAATCTTATCCTTTGGGAAGCTGAGGCGGGAGAATCACTGACAGTTTAAGACCATAATGAGTTCAAGGCCAGCCTGAACTACAGAGCAAGAGCCTGTCTCAACAAACAGAACAAAAGGAATTAAAGACATCTTACAATCAGACTTTAGGATAAGTAACTATGGTTAATTGGTTCTCCTGTATTCCCCTCCAAGATGCCTCAGCAACTTAGAACAATCATCTCCTAGGCTTCATATTTGGCTGTCTTTCTCCTGTGCAGAAAAAAAGGGAGAAATAGATTCTGCATGTTAGAAGCTAAAGCAATACTTTCTCTCTTTCATATTATTATTGTTAAATGGTAATGTTTAGAATTTGTAAAAAATGAACTGAATTTTATACAGTATATTTATAATGTTTTTATAATGTTTTCCAAAGATTAATGTATATGAAACAATATTAGTGTTCACAGATATCCAAGCCTCTTCTGCTGTGCCTGAATATGCAACTCCCCCCCAACCCTGTCTGCAGTGAGGTGTGACCTCGTGGTTGAGTTTGGCTCTGGATGCGCTACGCCTGCTGACACGATAACATGTGAAAACCCTCAAACTTCTTGTATGCTATCCACATCATAATCTTATTTATTATCTGGAGACAGGGATTTTCCATGGATGACTCAAGTCCTAGAAGATGAGAGAGCTATGAAATGTAAAGTTTGAGGTCCCCAAATCTCTGCAGTGAAAACTATCTCTACAATCCATTTTGATCAGGATATGGGCAAGAAATAAACCTTTTATTGTGGTAACTATCTGCAGTTACCACACCGGTTGTTTATTGTGGCAGTAAAGCTGCCTTGATTAATAAAATGCTTATTAAAATTGTGCGGACCTTCACCTATTCCAAGATATAAAGCATCAAAACTAGGAAGTTCTCCAGTTGTCTGTGCACACTGAAGTTGGAAAAGTACAGACACAGGCTTGGATTTTTTTAAAAGTTACCCCATATACATATCAAAATGAAACTTTTTCAAATGTGTTGAGTTGTACAAAAGAGTTTTAAATCTGTTAACACAGAATAATGAATTTGAGACACTGTTAAAGTGCATGTTGGTCAGAACATGCAATATCTATTAAGCATCCACTATGTGCCACTAGGTGCTACAGAGATAATGATCAACAAGATGGTCCCATTCCCTGTATCCATGGGGCCTTCCATGGATATATATAACTATAAGTGAAAGTACCCAGTACTCTGGGAGCAAATAGGAAAAACATTTAACTCAGGCGTAGATTCAGAGAAAACGTCTCTGCTGAAGCATGAATTAGGAGTCAGAATTACCCTGTTTAAAGGTAAGAGGAAGTTGGGGGTAAAATATTTGTCAAAACAGGTAAATAGTATGCAGGAAGACAAAAGCCAAGACAGAATGTGGGCCAGTGTTAAGGATGGACGTGAAAGAGTTAGGGGGTAAGAATTAAGGATGGGGCAGGATACAGAGAGTGACGGGAATCAATGTAAGGAATCTGTGGAATGAAGGGGATTTAAGAGCCATTGAAAAGTTTTTAAAAGGAAGTATATTTTATCAGATTTGCTTTTAAAAATTATTCTAGCTTCATTATTGAAAATGTTTTGGATGTGCCAAGATTTGGACTGGTTTGTAAATGTTACAGATATCCAGGTGACAAGTTAATGTATTAATTTAATGTCCACTCAACTAATATTTATTCAGCCTCATGAAAGGGCATGAGATAAAATGTTGGCAAGGCAAAAGTGACCTCCATCTTCATGAACTTGAAAGCTGAAGGAGGGAAAGAGACAGAAAGAAGAAAGAAGAGTGAGGATGAGGATGAGAAAGGGAGGAAGAGGAGGAGAAAAGAAGAGAGGAGTAGGGAGGGAAACGGAGCTGAGGGGAGGGGAGAGAGGAGCGAGACAGTGAACATGTCCCTAAAAAACAAATGTACTCTGGAGCAGCCTAGTCAGTGTGGAGAAAAGGACCAGTAATAGATGGAATGTCAAAATTGAGGAAAAAGTCCAAAATTCCAAGATGACTTTCTGCTTTTTGGCATGAATGATGGTAGCAGCATTCAAAGAGATTTTAAAAATGTAAGAATTAGAGTAGGTTGAAGAGATAATGTGTTCAATTTTGGACTTGTGCTTCCTGATTTCAAGATTTACTATAAAGATGCAGTAATTAAGACAGTGTGGTGTGGATGTGAAGATAGATCAATAGAACAGAATAGAGTCCAGCAATATATAGACATATACACTGCCAACTGACTTTCCACAAAGGTTGAAAAAGCAATCCAGGGGCTGGGGATTTAGCTCAGAGGCACAGCGCCTGCCTGGCAAGTGCAAGGTCATGAGTTCAATTCCCAGTACCGGAAAAGAACCAAAAAAAAAAAAAAAAAAAGAAGAAAATCCAATTTGGTATCACATGATAAAGAAACAACTGGATAACTAAATGCAAAAGATAAATTTCAGTCTATACCTTACTTCATATAAAAGTAAACTTAATATCAATGTTAGATCTAACTATGTAACCTAAAACTGTAAAATTTCTAGAAGTAAGTGTAAAAGAAACTATCTGTGACTTTAAAGGTTTCTTAGATACAGTACCATAAACACAATTTGTAAATGAAAGAAAAATTGGTTATATTGGGTTTCATCAAAATTAAGAACATTAAAGGGGACTTTTAAAAATGATTTTTAATTTTCTTAGTACATGTTTGCAATTTATGCAGTTTACAATCCTCTTGGGGAGTGGTTACATACACATATTATAGCTTGTTTCTTTTTTTTGAATCCCCTTCTCCTACCTTCCACCTGCTCCTCCTCCTCTGATTCTCCTATTTCTTTTTCATACTTCTTTTTTGTTTGTTTGTTTGTTTGTTCAGTTTTCTTGAGACACAGTCTCACTAGGTAGTTGAGATTGGTCCTGAACTCACTATATATCCTACGCTGGCTCTGAACTTGCAGGAATCCTGTCTCAGCCTCCCGAGTGCTAGTATTACAGGTGTGTGCCACCATAGCTGACCCCTTTTTCATACTTGTTGATATTATTTGTCTTAGCTTATTGTATGGCATATTGTGTTTATATTAACTGGGGTTATTAGATTCCTATACATGTGTCTTGGTTACTTTTTTCTCGTTGCTGGGACAAAATACTTTACGTCTAAAATTAAGGAAGGAAAGGTATATTTTACTTAAGGTTTGTGGATGTTTCAGTCCATACTTGGCAGGTTACAAGGCAGAGTGGCACATGACAGAGGGCTACAACTCATGGCGGCAGAACACAGCAGAAGCAACAAGCACTAAAAGGGAGGAATGGCTGCAAGCAGCCTCTTCCCCTCCCTTACATATGCAAACTATCCACCCCAGGGCGGGTGTAGCTCTCACACCCATAATCAACCCAGCTCTAAAAGCCTGACCACATGAGGCTTTGGAGGGACACTCAGACACAAACCATAACAACATGGCACATCTTTATTCCTCTCATTTCCCCTTCCCCTCCTCCTCATCCCTCACCCTGTTCCCTCAGACCACTTCTCAGTTGCAAGAGATCCAGCTACAAAGGGCTAATGAGAGAATGAAAAGATAAGCCACATATTGGGAGAAAATATCAGAAAATCACACATTTGATAAACAATTTAAATCCAAAATATATAAAAAATTATCAAAACTCAGTAAGAAACCAAACAATTCTACTGAAAAATGTTCAAAATATTTGAGAAATCATTATGCCAAAGAAGATATATAGATATGAAATAATCATATGAAAAAAATGCTGATTTAAAAAAAAATGCTGATTGGCAGTCATTAGTGAAATATAAGTTAAAACTATAAGGCACACTTAACTAATGTCTAACGCGCTCCTCCAGTGGTTGAAATTAAAAGACTGATCATATCACTGGTTGGAAAGGATGTGGAATGCTGGAACTCTGACTCATACACCTCCTTTGGAATGGAAAATGGTAAAATAAAAGTGTGTGTCTAAGCCAGGTGTGGTGGTGCATGCCTGCAATCCCAGCATTCAGGAGGCTGACGTAGGAGAATCACAGCAAGTTTGAGGTCAGCCTGGGCTACCTAGAAAGTACAGGCCAGCCTGAACTACATAGCAAGATCCTGTCTCCAAAGAAATGTTTTGTATATGATGTGGATATGAATGTCTATCGCATATTTGTAATACTCTCAAGCTGAAAACAACCCAAACGTTCATCAACAGGTGAATGATTAAATAAATTTGCATGTTGATATAATGGGATACTATGCAGCAACAAAAAAGCAATTAACTAATGTGATAATAGATCCTCAAATTGTTATGTGAAGTACAAGAAGTCATAAAAGAGTATGTGCTATATCATGTTATTATTTAAAGTAGTAGAAAACCCAAACTAATCTATAGCATCAGAAAGCAGAGGTGGTACAGGAGGCTGTGAGAGAAAACAAAGAAACTTCTGCAAGTGACGGGAGAGTTCATTACTTTGATTGTAGGGCTGGTTCATGGGGTTAGACATAATGTAAAATGTTTCTCCAATTATATATTGCAACCAAAGTGTTTCTTTTATACCAGTTATACCTTAATAAAACTATTAAAACATCTAAGAGGGTAAAACTATAGTGTGTTTATCCATTAAAGTATGCCTGCAGAGAGTAGTAAACTGCAAAAATCAGCAGAGCAGATTCGCACTTCTAGAAATGAAAACAGAACTTCTGGAAACTAAAACATAACTGAAATTTAAGATTCATTGGCTACGTTTAGCATTAAATTGGACATAGTTGAAGAGTGATTTAATGAACCATAAGATAGATCAAAGGTATCTGTGCTTTGGCTTTAGCAGTAAGTGTGTTATAGTTGACCTCAGGGAGGGCAATTTCAGTGATGTAGTGGGAAGAAACCAGACTACGTGAGAAAGAAAAGTGAACAAGAAGTGATCTAAATATTAAAACAGAAACACTTACTCTGCTGCGAGATAAAAGAGGTGAAACTCTTAAAGACCTAGCTGTAGGCAAAGACTTTCTCAACAGAACTCGTGTTGTACAAGAAATAACACCAAGGATCGACAAGTGGGATCACATCAAATCAAAATGCTTCTGCACAGCAAAGGAAACCACAGACAGAGTGAAGAGACAATGTACGGAATGGGAAAAAAATTTTGCCAGCTACTCCTCTACAAAAGACTAATAATAGAATATGTTAAAACCCCAAAACATTAGACCCCTCCAAATTGAAAGACCCAGTCAAAAAAAAAAAAAAATGAGCATCTGAAATAAATAGACATGAAGGGCTGGGGATATAGCTTAGCGGCACAGCTCCTGCCTGGCAAGGGCAAGGTCATGAGTTCGATTCCCGATACCAGAAAAACAAAAACAAAAACAAAAACAGATTAAATAGACACGTCTCGGAAGAACTACACATGACCAATAAGTGAAAAATGTTTCACATTGCTGGACAATCGAGGAATACAAATTAAAACAATATTGAGATTCCACCTCACTCCAGAAAGAATGGCTATTATAAAGAAATCAAATAATAAAATTCTGGATAGGCTGCAGGGACAAAACAGAACCTTTCTTCATTGTTGCTGGGACTGTAAATTGAAACAACTATTATGGAAATCAGTAGGGAGATTCCTCAAAAAACTAAAAATAGAAATTATATTTGCCCCAGCTATTCACCTTCAGATATCTTTTTGAACATGTTAAAGATATCATATCACAATGATACATGCCCACTTATGTTTATAGCAGCACAATTCATAATAGCTAAATTTTGGGAGCAAACTATGTCCATCAACAGATGAACACATGAAGCAAACATGGAATTTACACATAATGGAGTACTACTGTGCCATAAAGAATGCTAGATTTCAGTCATTTGTATGAAAATGAATGCACCTTGAGGCCTTAATGTTAAGTAAAACAAACACAAGGTTTAAATAGCGTGTGATTTCTCCTATATGAGATACTCACCATATAAACAAAGGGCAAAATAAAAGACAGACAAAAGGGAAAAAAAGAGAGAGAAAAATTACTGTAACCCAGCAGGGCCAAAGTGTTCCTTAATTTAATATAATTGTTTAAAAGTGTTCCTTAATTTAATATAATTGTTTTATGTGTTTTATATGATTTTGATCTGTTAGTCTGGCTCTTAATCTGTTGTTTATGATAATTAACTTGGTAAAGTACTAAAAATAAATGAATCTGAGGCTGGAAACAAAAAAAGATGTGCTACATACATGTAGAGTTATACAATAAATGTTATCATTTACATTAACATAACTATAAATAAATGTTATCATCATGATTTGTAAACAAGTACTAATAAAAATTAAAATTAAAATTAAAAAGCAAGTGTTCAAATCTATGGAAAAATCAGAATGATGAACCTCAGTATATGTCTTAGCCTGATTCACCCAATTTGAAAAAAAGATCTTTCTCTGTAGTTCAGGCTGGCCTTGAAGTCCCAGAGATCGTCCTGCCTCAGCCTCCCAAGTGCTGGGATTATAGGCATGTGCCACCACACTCAGCCTAGATAGATATTTTTCTCAAAGTATCCAAAGTAGTCCAGTTGACATTTTAGACCAGACACTTCATCACATATCTCTTAAGATTAACAATATTCTGTTTCAGATATAAGATTATCAACATTACTTTGATAGCTTCATCAAACATACAATTTATCACTGTGTCTCTCCAGTTATCCTGCATTTGTCTTCTGGCATTATTTTTTTCTTTGACCCAGGATTCAGTCAAGTTCCAAATGTTGCATTAAGCAATTATAACTCTTTAGTTTCCACCAATGCTTCCCTCTATTTTTCTTGACATCAAGCCCTTTGAAGAGTCTAAATTAGTTGCCTAGTGGAACATTTCACACTTGAGTTTATCTGACCATTTCCTTGTCATAAGTTTCAGGCCATAAATTATAAGAACACCACAAAAGTGATTCTACTTCCAATTATATTACATCAGGAGCTACAGGATATTGGGCTACCTCACTCTGGGGGCAACAAGCTGCTACTTGTTGAAGATGATTACTGACCTGTGTAGGGCAGATTTTTTTTCAAGACTGGAGAAATAGCTCAGAAGGAGAATAAGAGAGACTGATAATGCTGGAAAGTAAAGGAGAAAGTAAACAGAAGGAGAAATATCTCTTCCTCTGGGTCATAAGGCAAAGAAAAATATCCAGTTAAGATCCAAGATGTTGATAATTTTCCTATCTGATGAACTTGGTATAGAGACAAGGGTATCTGCTGAATGTGGGGCTCTGAGATGAGGTTGAAGAGTTGGAGACTCACAGGTCTGGAGATTGGATCCAGCTGCTGTGGAGAAGGGGAGGAGGGACAGGTGCACTGCTGGGTGCTCTTGAGGACTTGGTAGAAATTGGAGACCATCCATGGCTGGGGACTAGAAGCAGAGATTATGACAGTGGAATGCTATTGGCCAGATGGGTTGACTGGACAGAAAATGAAACCAAGATGTTGAAGAAAGAAAAAGCAATGAATACAGGGTTATGGGCTGTGGCATGTGAGGAACATAGATGTATCAGGGAAGTAGGTGTCAAAGTGGTCAACTAACAGATGCAGAGGGAACAATGGGCAAATGAAAGTTGTCAGGGGACAGGGATTTTGAATGAATGAAAGCTTTCAGAATGGGGAAACTGTGCTTGGTGGCACATACTTGTAATCCCAGCACTTGGAGGCTGAGCTGGGAGGATTACTGCTAGTTTCAAGCCAGTCTGAACTGTGCAGTGAGACCTGTCTCAAAAATCAAACCAACAAAACAAAAAAGAAGAAATGGAGAAATTCTGGATTTTGCCCAGATCTGGGAGTCTGGCCTTGGAAGTAGATGGCTGCGAGTGTCAGCGGTGTTTGCTGATGTGTGGAAGTCAAGGAACTAATTGCTTGGTGTCTTAGTTACTTTCATTGCTGAGACAAAATATCTGACACGCAAAGTTAAAGGAGGAAAGGTTTATTTGGCTCATAGTTTGTAGAGGTTTTAGTCCATAATCAGCTGGCTCCAAGGTAGGGTAGCTTAGCAGAGGGGCATCACAGGGGAGAAACATTTCATGGCAGGCAGAAGACAGCAAAAGCAAGCAAACAAGGGGCCTTAACGGCATTTTTCTGTCCGTTTTATCTTATCCAGGCTACTCGGTGATAGCACTCACACTCTTGATCCTAGTGCCCTTAAGCCAAGCATTGCAACATGAAGCTGTTCCAGCATCACACACACTAGATCAGTCACCTCTGAAAAATCCCCACCTATGCCAGAATGAGGCTAGACACAAGCCACAACACCTGATGTTGAATCCTACATGTGTTCTTGGTGAGCAGAGGATTTTGAATGAATACAGCCATTTTTTTAAGCTAAAACCAGAATCTCCTACTTAGAGTTTTCTCTGTTGTAAATAAAGCAGCATCTGTGGAGAAAATTATACTCTTAAACACACAGTGATCACACACAAAAATCACATCTAAACATTTTGACTAAAAACTTGCATAGAGTTCTAGCTGGTAGAGGCCATCTTGTCCTTTAAGGGCGTCTTTTTTGTTTTTTTTTGTTTTGTTTTTTTAGCCTTGCAAGCTATAAGACTTTCAAAGAATATCTTCTCAGAAAAGTGCCTTTCTTGTGATTGATCTTCCCTAATCCCTTACCTGGCGCCTCAGAGTTAGCACAATAATTTGAGTTAGTTATGATTGGATAGTCTCAAGGAAATGAGGGCATTGTATTAGATCAGTGAGAAGTTCTAGACCTGTTTTTGATTGTTGACCTCTTGGGAAATTTGATGAAAATATGAATCCTTTTTTTTCCAGGAGAATGAACATTTGCACAAACCCACACAGCACTGCATCCAACTTCAATGCATTTTGCAGACTGTCACTTAATATAACCTGAATTTGACTGCTGTGAGTATCGTTTCAGTTCTATAATATTATGACTATACTACAAAACCAGTTGGCTTGTTAGTTTAAAAATATTTTAAACTTTATTGCAATATTTCTCCCCTAAACTTGTCTTCTGAGATCCTTTCTGCCCTTGGTGAAATGTAGAGCTGCCAGAATTCCCTCTCTGATGGTGACCTGGTTTTTCTCTCCTACTGTGACCCTTCCCTGTCAAAGTACCCAAGAGCCTTGTACCATTCACCCCAACAGATTTTATTTAAAAAGGATCAAGTTTCTCCAGCCGAAACAGCTGAGCCTGACATCCAGTTTATTGACTGGCACCAGCCCAACCCGGCAGCTGAAGTCATCTAAGGGACATCAGTACTTGCCTTTCAGCCAATTCACTCTGGCCTGGGAATTGCAAGGCAGAGAAAGGGATTTGGGCACAGAAGGCAGTGTAGGGACTGATGGGCATCTCTGCTGAGCACGCTTGTGGTCATGGTCTCAAGAGTGTTAGAAATGACAAGCCTAAGAAGAAAGCATGAAGTGAGATGAGGCAATGTAAAGGAAAACCACTCCTCTAAACAAGCAAACAAGAAACACACATACAACATTTAAACAATTGTGTATGGACCCAGCCTTAATTGTTTTCTTCTTCTGCAATTAAAACCAGTCCCTAAGATGAAATCTCTTTCTTTTTGCTACAAGGTCACTAACAATTTGTTTCAAGCAATGGTAGGAGTTCTGTTTATTACAAATCCCAATCCATCTTAAAAAGTAAGGGAGCTATGTACAGTAGATCTTGCATCCTGCTTTTCCTCTTAGAAGAAAGTTATTTTTATTCTGTTTCTGTCTTTGCCTTCTCCTTTCCTGTGGCAGTTCATTCTCTTCATCTCTAACTAAACTCTATCAAGTTCTTCAAGTGGTAACACAAAAAGTGATATGTGATTTATTTACTTATTATTTTGATTTTTATATATTGCTCCAGAGTATTTTAAATCACACACACACACACACACACACACACACACACACACACACACACAAAGACTAAAGCACTAGACAACCACTAAAAGCTAACAAGACAGTAAGAGCAAACTACTAGGTATATGGTTATGTCATCACTATTTAGGATTAAAGAAACTGCTGAAGTTGATGCCAAGACGTAGCTCTGAGCAGCCTGGAAGCCAAGATTTTAAAAAAGAGCTATCATGCCTGAGGTAGTCTTCCTAAACTGCAAAATTAATTATACCAATTTAAAGAATGTCCTTCCTATTATTAAATTCCAAAAATGAATTTATCTATTATAAAGATATTCGAGTAATGCAATGGGCTTATCTTCAGTTTTATTTGAGATATAGGAACACTTGTTTTGTTTTTTTTTTTTTTTTTTGGTTTTTCTCTGGTACCAGGAACCGAACTCACGACCTTGCACTTGCCAGGCAGGCGCTTTGCCGCTGAGCTAAATCCCCAGCCCCTAGGAACACTTGTTTGTGAAACTTTCTCAAGTACAAATACCAAAGGAAAAATGTTGTCATACATTTTTCAAGGTTTTTTTCATAGGTGTCTTTAAAAAGCCTATCACAAGTGTATAACATGATAGTGTTTAGACTTAGTATAAGGATAGAACTTAGGCTAGAGGCAAATTTAGAGTAGCAGAATGGCTTTAGCCATATCACTCTGAAAATTCTTCTCCGTTAGAAATTGTCTGTTGCAGGTAGTTAACAGAAACTGGGTAGCAGACATACTGAGAGGCAAAGTGTATATCTACCACATCATGGATAGATTTACATGCTTAAGGCGCCTTGTGCTGATTCCTATGTAAAATTTTATCATGAAATAGTAGAACTTGACTTATATTCTTACCTAAATGGAAGGTCTTTCTCCATTCGTACCCTGGGTGAGTTTCAAGTACATAGGCAAACACTGCCCTACTTTTCCTAGGAGGCAAGATTTTTTGTCAGATAACTATACTATCTCCTGACCACTAAATGAAAAATGAGAAAGGTGTTTAGTCTGAAAGCTGAGTACATATTCTCATGGTGACTGTTTTGAATTTGGCATAATTCATCGTAGACTTTTCTTTTGAACAGTAGTTAATCAGTGGGACTGTTTGCTTTCTACAAGGAGTACTATAGAGAGTAAGAGTATGACATCATCCAAGAAAATTGTACTTATATTTCTGTTCGCCATGGGAAGACCGAATGCACCTAGCTCATCTAAAAGTTGCACCAATATATATTTGTCATGAGTTCCAGGAAAAAGAAAGGTATAAAGTTCCTACTGATGGAGCACAGGATCTGTCTCATTTTCTGCTCCTCAGGACTCCCTTGAGGGTGCTGATGAAGGTAGAGTAGGATCAGATTTGTGTTATTTTTCAGCAAGGACAAAATGTGATAGGGAACAAGCTATGAGGTGCAAATGACTGATAATGTCAGTATGGTTGTTATAGCAAGAAGGAAGTTGAATTACAGTCTTCCACATTATTAAAAATAAAAGTTACCTTTAGATTCAAAGGCACTCTAGTAACTTCATAAGAATTAATCTTTAAGGAAAAAAAAAAAGAATTAATCTTTAAGAACACAGAATTCCTTTGTTCTGCATCCAGGTATTTCTTCTCTGGGAATTTGATTGCCTTGTAAATCAATAAATGGGCAGAAATGAGATCCTAAAATGAATGTACTCAGTCATAAAAGAAATGAGATCCTAAAATGAATGTACTCAGTCATGAAAGCATGTCTTTGAGTTTCAGGATTTGAAGAACAATCTAACCAATGTTGACAGAAGAGTATACTAGAACTCCTAGGACTTGAGGTTCACACAAACAATTACAAAATATATAGGTTATGACTTGAGAGCTAAGGATGGAAGGAAGAGAAGAGAAAAGAAAAAAGGAAAAGAGGGAAGAGAGGAGGGAGAGCACACAGAAAAATTCCATTTAGCTAGAGCACATTCCTGGCAGAATGTTCTCTGGAGTATGAATTCCATACAACTTCCATAATAATTCCATGTTCAGTGAAAAGAAAAAAAGATTTTAGGAAGTCAAATAATGTTGGGAATCTGCATACTACATCCTGGTCTCTGATGAGACACAATACACATTCCCGTAGGCAAAATGGCCTGTTCCATTTAATCCAGCCTTTTCTTTTTTAAATTTTTTATTTATTTTATTTTTTTCAAGTACAGGGAATCAAACTCATGACCTTGCGCTTGCCAGGCAGACACTGTGCCACTGAGCTAAATCCCCAGCCCCTAATCTAGCGTTTTCTGGAATTATTTCACCACGATGTTCTTATTTCCTAATAAATGCACTTTGCCATACCTAGGAGAAAGTGAAATGTTGACATTTTCTAAGCAGAGTAGTGTGCAATAATTCTACACTTGGGTTATAAATGGAGAACTCACAAGTCAAAGATTTTACCACATTTCATTCAAAACAAAATTCCAACAAATTAAGATAAGTGCCTATCCTTAGCACAAATGGTCCCAGAGGAGTCTGGCTTCCTTCTTGGTATTTACAAGATCTGTTTCTTTTGCATTCATGGTATAAACTAACTTTAGGTACAGCTATTATGGAGAGCTATCATACAGTGCATCCTTGAAATTAAAACTGTAAAGATCTGTTGTAAAATTAATAGGTTTTCTTGATTCAATATAGGTGAAAACATTTTCTATAAGTGTAACATTTTCTTGCAATTGGTGACCTTTCACATTATCACTTGAATATTTGTATGTGATGATTGCTTTATAGAAAAAAGACAAGATACAAAAACTGTCAACAATTTCAGTTTCTATTTTGGGTTGTCTACATAAGTTGTCAATTTGATAGTTAAAATAATTCTATAAGATGGGTCTTACCCTGTTTTTCGGTTTAGAAAACTAAATCTCAGAGAAATTAATAAGTGGGAGAGCTCTTAGACCCGAAGTTTATAATAGTTTTCCCACTATTCCATGAACATAGAGCACTAGAAGAGGGGTGAGAAGGCAAGTTGGCCATTTATTAGATGTATGGCCTTAGCTAGTGCTGCTCGATAGAAATGTAATTCAGGGTGCATGTACAGTTGTAATTTTGTAGTAGTCACTTTTTACTTGTTTATTTTTATATTTTTGAGATAAGGTCTCACTTTGTATCCTAGGTTGACCTTGAACTTGAAATCCTCCTACTTCAATCTTTCTGAGTGCTAGGATTATAAGTATGCATCACCATGCTCAGCTAGAAATCACATTTTACTTAATATTCCAAAATATTATCATCTCAACACATAATTAATATTTTAAAAATTATTAATGAGACACTTTACATTCTTCTTGGTGTAAGATATCATCAAAATCCACTGTAAATTTTATACCTACAGCATATTTCATTTTGGACTTTCTGTACTTCAAGTATTCACAAGTTATGTGTGACTACTGCCTTACTTACTGGCTACCACAGCCTTATCTATATAGTCTTCTCTTTTGTAAGACAGAGATGACAATAATCTGTCCTCCAGGTTGTTTTAGATATTACACTCAATATTTTTTTTAAGTAGTCTCTCTATGTAGCTCAGACTGGCTGTGAATTCTCAGTGATTCAACTGCTTTAGACTCCTGAGTGCTGGGATTATAAGTGTGTGCCACCATGCCCAGTTCAAATCATTTTTTTAAAAATATAAGGAATATAGTAGATTGAATAATACCGTCATTTCCAAGAGGTCCGTGTCCTAATCTCTGGAACTTTGAATATTTTAACTTATGTGTGAATAAATTTCCTTATATGTCACCTTATATGGCAGAAGAGTTTTTGAAAATGTCATTAAGTTAGGGATTTGAAATAGGAAGATTATACTGGATTATCTGGGTGGGCCTAATGGAATCACAAGTGTGCTCATAAGAGGCAGACAATCAGAGTGAGCAGTAGGAGATGTGAGGACAGGAACAAGAGGGTGGAGTGACGTGAGGAAGGAGTCCTGAGCCAAGAGTTGGGGAAGACTCTAGATGCTGAAAAAGACCAGAAGACAACTCTCCCCTCAATCTCCAGAGGAAAATAGCCCGAAGACACCTTGACTTAGCAGGTTAGTGATACTGATTTCGAACATATGATCTGCAGAACTGTAAGACAGTAAGTTCTAAATACTTGTTCTGAGTTCTTGGTATCGGTCTAAGCCACAAAAGCTGGGGCAATGTGTTACAGCAGCAATAGAAAATTAATACAGAGGGTAATGTTAATGAAAGAGTCATCATGCATGGGTGTAAAAGATTTTTAGTTTTGACTTGGCAAGATTTGAAGCTTAACTGTGGCTGGGAAGAGGATTACTTATGGTAGGGACTTGGTTGTTGCCAGACAGAAAGGTAATTCCCATTTCTATCCTTCATGTTTGCCATCAGAGACAAGAAGTAAAAGAGCCACCTGGGAAAACTATACTGCAACTTCTCCTTTCTTTTCTGAGAATGAAAGACATAAATATATTTGTGATATACTAGTCCTAGTCTACTAGCTAGACCAGTTCACTAGCCTAAGGCTTGATTGAAGAACAGGACCTCAGAATTCCTGAGAAGAAACAATTGTAAAGTGGGACAAAGTTGGGGCTGGTGGCCTGGACTTAGAGTGAGCAGCTAGGATGCTGGAAAGAAAGCACTGGTTTGGAACAGAACTAGTGGGTTAAAAATTCTCACCCGCTTTTCCAGCACTACAAGATCTCCATGGTGACAATGGCTGTAACTCAAAGGGCTGGCTCCTTTGAACCGAGCAGTATGGTTGGCTGCCACTGCCGGTCCATTCGGCCCGCTGGCAGGGAGCTAGATAGTGACCCAGGTCTTATTGCTGTTGACTGACGGCTGACCACAGGACATTTGAGCAATCACCTACCTGCTGGCAGTTGCAAACACTGAAGAGCCCTTCCAGAAGAACTCATGGTCATCTTGAGGAGATTTGGCACACAGGTTCAAGTGTGTGGTGCTCTGGAATATTTTTTAAAATGTGAAACTCCTGTTTTAGGTCATCAGCTTGTAGGTTTGAGGCATCCAGGGTGTGTTAGGGAGTTTTTCAGCGCTACATTTGCTTCAGGAACTAAGAAAAGAGCGCATGTAAGTGATGTGCAGAGACGGGCATGGCTGGTGAGGTAGAGATTACACTGTGCCCATCAACAGTGTTGCTTCAAGTGGCTTCTCTCCTGGAGAGACTGTCCTTGTCTCATCAAGGAAGATTTGCTTGAGCAGAACACCTGAAAATTTAACAAAAGGGCCACCTGTGACTGTGGGCCAGCATGACAAGGCTGCTCACAATCAATATGTCTTGATATAAAGCTGGTCTCTGAGGAGAAAATGAACAAATTGAAGTAGACACAAGACAGCCCTGAAAGGAAACGTAGGGGCAGCTCTGGCTCTAACACAGAGTTTGTGGATACACCTTCAATCCGGCCCCTGGGCAACCGGTATGGGAGTAAACTGGTTCTCTGGAAGGACTATCACCGCCATTGTCAACACTCTCCCCAGGCATTAGCCTTTCAGTGCACTGACAACTTAAGGTATTAGGGTGGACCTCAAGAGACAGATTCTGGGCTTTCTGCCAATAGGTGCATGGGAACATTTTGCTGTAGGGCAAAAAGTAATGAGAAAAACAAGAACTGTGAACATATTTGCACCTAGAGTTTACAGAACAAACAGTTTATATCCTATATATATATATATATCCTTTTATATCCTCTATATCCTGAAGCATTCAGCAGTCAGTACAACAATAGGTCTTACCATTTTCTTCCAGATCACACACTGCATGGCCTTGTTGTCTAAAATCTCAGATAGGGCAGTCTTAGGAGCATAGGTTGGGAAATATATGACGCTTTAGCTGCCATCCTTTGCAAACAGGACCCAGACAAGCATCGCTGGGTTTGTCTGACATTTGCCAAATTCCTACATAAATAACCATTACCTGAATCTCTAGCAGCTGGGAAATAAATAAGATTTAATAGGTTCAGATGGATAAGGTGGTCCAATCCAGCTGACTTTGTTTTGAGATGAGATGAGATACTCGTCTGGGAGCTGTGACAGTGTAAATATGTGCTAAACGTGGCACTGAAAGCCTGTTAGATACAGCTCTGGGCTTCAGAGAGGTGTGAGGGAAAAGAAATTTCCTTGGTACACAACTGTGGAACATTTTAACACCCTCTGTCTCTTTGGATGAAATACTGTCATCCCTTTGGGTCTAAAGTCTCTCTGTGTTCTTTAATATTCAGTTTTATTCACAGAAAATGATGCACAGTAATTTTAAGAGAGAAATATTGCTAAAAGAGGTCTGGCTGGAAGAATTAACCACTTAAGGCTGCTGAAGCTCTTATTAAGGCAACAAAATGTTATGCAGATGAAGACAAAGGCAAGCTTCAAGATGGAGGGGAGAGCTCTAGTGGGTTGATAAAGAGACCCTAAAAGTCTTTTCTGATTGGAAAATGACCATAATGGAGCTGCTGACCTGCAAGCATGCTGAACTGGTAAATCTCCCTTTGCTGCAGCCTCGAGCTCAGCCCCCGACTCCTAGCGCAATGAAGGGAGTTTCTTATGTACTCATTTGCATGAACAAAAAGAGATAATAGGAGGAAGAGGAAAGAGAGGGATGAGTGAGACTGGTGATGCAAAGGCCTATGGAGAGTGGAGTTTTCCATCTACCTCTTCTAAAATGTCTTCCAGTTGTTTGCAGATATTTGCAGATAGTCCTGTTAATAATTCAAAGCTGTGCCTCACCTCTGTGGGGTGTAAGCTCTGCCATCTGTTCCAAGTTACCTGGCTCTACCCATAGGAGAGAATGGGTGAACTGGCTCACAGCAAGGGCAGGAAGAGTCCCCTGGTCTTAAATTCACTTGTTTCCCAGGATTTACTGGATAAATAGCTTGGCTCATCCCGAGGCCTGGTGTGGAGCAGAGGCCAGGACTTGAAAGCATCCCCATCAGGCCCACACATGACTTAGGTGGTAATGTAACTGTTAGGTCTCTCACACTGCACCCCACCCAACTTGAAAAGAAAAAACTCTGACAGTCAACCAGTCTGTTCAAACAGAAAGGCCCTCACTCAGCTCGTGAGACTAAAGTAAATCTGTTTATCAGGAGGGTTCCCAGGCCTAGTTCTTAGGCTTACAGGAAGCCTCATAAGTCTACAGATTGCCAGGCTGTAAATCAGCAATGTGCTGATGTCCTCCTGTACTTCCCTCCCCCAGAGGCACCAGACCCACCAATCACCCCTGAGAAACTTAAATCTTCCATCTTCCTCAGTGGAATTTCTCCCTGTCATACCGAACATAGTCTATAAAACAGGCCCCCTTCCTTTGTTCAGGGCCAATGACTTTCTCACCCTTGGCCAAGCTGCACCCAGCCTGAAATAAAGAAATTGCTGTTTGCTTCAGTCCTGCCTGTCCTGGTGGTTTCAGTTGCTACTCGGGTCTAGCCTGACAGTAACGTGTTTCAGGAACACGGCCAAAGGCGTCAGCAATGGAACATTCAGAAAAGATGCGATAGGCTGAATAATGACTATAGGCAAGTTTGTTCTGGTGACAGTGATGAGTATGGCAGGTAAAAGAAAGAGAGAAAAACAATAATTTGTTCAAGTGAGACATGGTGCAACCAAACCCAGAACTCTGGCTTTTAGCATGCTTAAAATTCTAGATCCCACTCTAAGTAAGAGCTGGATACTATATTTGGTTGGTTGATGGGCTGAGACCCATCAATTTCAATATCTCTAAATTGTGGCAAAATCGTTTAGAAGCTCTTCTGACTGATGGGCTGTTCTTTCTCTCTTCCATCATCACAGCATGTCGACTCTGCACTTGCCATAATTAACTAACTTAATGTTAATAGCAAACTTCAATGATGTATATCAGCCCTCAAACTCACTAAGATGGAGGGGAAAAAAGGAATGATTTTTTTTTTTTTTTTTTGCTTAACACATAAACCCCTGGGGAAATCAGAGGCTACTGCAATTTCCAGCAATGAAATTAAAAACTATTCCCTCAGAGGATTAACTCAAGTGATAGGGGACAGGAGTGGCTGTAACTTAACTGTAAGGGACATTTTAGGTTTATTTCAGAAGGGCTTCAGTAAATGTTGAGAGGCAGGAGAAAGAGAATATATAAGGGAGTGAGGCAAAGAGATGGGAGGAAATGGGACATGCAGAAGAAGGAATAGCTGACTGCAGCTTGGCTCTGCATTTTGAAGAAGTCAATGCCGATGAAAAGAGAAACAAAGGGAAAATACATATTGGAGTACTTAATTGCTTCCAGACACTTTGACATGTCAATAGTTACTCTGACATGTAACTAACAATTAAAGGAATCTTGTAAATATTTTATTACAGTAGGACGAGTCCCCCACTATTGCTCAGACATTTAAAATGAGAATAAAAAGGGGTTATCTGAGTAGCAAGACCAACTTTACTAGAAGAGTTCCACGGGACCTCTTAGATTTAAAAGACAAAAAGTACCTCATACTGTCAACATCTATATATGTGTGTATGTTTGTAGTTTAAATTAAAAGATTCAGTGTGCAAAATTAGGATTTCAAAGAAATACGAGATAGCCAAGATACAGAAACACATAAATGCTATCAGTGGGTGAATTTATAAAGAAAATGTGGCATATACACAGGAGGGAATATTATTCAGCTATGAAAACATGGAAATCCAACCACATGGATGAACATTGAGAAAATGTCACAGAGAACAAATACTCCATAATTCCACTTGTATGAGGGATCTAAATGATCAGACTGATAGATGTAGAGGACAGAGTAGTTGCCAGACACTGAGGAGAGGGAGAAATTGAGAGTTGCTATTCAATGGGTACAAAGTTTTAATTATGTAAGATGAGTATGTTCTAGAGATCTGCAGTATATTATTGTCTTAAAATTGTGTTTTAGTCTGGGCGTGGTGGCACATGCCTGTAATCCCAGCCCTCAGGAGGCTGAGGCAGGAGGATCATTGTGAGTTGGAGACCAGCCTGGGCTACAAAGTGAGCTTGAGGCCAGCCTGAACTGCATAGTGAGACCCTGTCTCAAAAAGACAAACAGAAGAACAAAACAAAAGTGTATTTTATACCTAAAAATTTGTCAAGACGATAAATCTAATATTAAGTGTCCTTACTACAATTTTTAAAAAAAGCACCTCACTAGGTAGACATGGTGGCACATGCATGTCATCTCAGTACTTGGGAGGCTGAAGCAAAAGGATCACCACAAGTTCAAGGCCTGGGATACATAGTGAGTTCAATGCCAGCCTGAACTGAATAGCAAGACCCAGTCCCAAAACAAAACAAAACAAACAAAACGACCCCCTGTGACTCAATTAACGGTGTCTACCAATGAAGCCAAGAAGATGGATTTGCAAATTAGGAGTGTGTGGGGAACCACTCAGACTGCTTCGAAGCTCAGCGGAATCTAAGGGGATCTGAGGATGTGACCCCCATTTGTCTAGTGCAGGTACACAGTGTCTCAGGTAAACAACCCAATGAAGAGTCTCAGCAGCCCTGGGGAGCTAGCAGTGGAAGGATGTGATTTTTTTGCTACTTTATTTTTGTTTCTTTTATTGAAGCACAATACATAAATAAAATTTTGCCATTTAAAAATTAGAATTCAGTGGCATGAACTATATTCAAAACTATGTAATCATTAATCTTTCCAAAATGTTTTCTTCTCTCTAACCAGAAATTCTATAGCCAAGAGACAGCAATTCTCCATACCCCTTTCTTCCAGCCCCTGGTATTTTCTAACCTACTTTCTACCTCTTTGACTATGTCTATTGTAAATACTACATAATTAGGATTACATAATATGTCATTTGTGTGTGGCTTATTTCACTTAACATAATGTTTTCAAGGTTTGTCCATCTTGTAGAAATGCATCAAAACTTTATTCTCTTTTAGGGCTGAATAATATTTCATTGTATGGATATACCACAATTATTTATCCATTTATCTATTGATGGACATTTGGGCTGTTTTCACCTTTTGAGAATTGTAAACAATATCACCATGACCATTTGTGTATCTAAGTATTTGAATCTTTGTTTTCAATTCTTTTAGATATATTCATGGGAGTGGAGTTGCTGGGTCATACAGTAGCCTTTTCAAGAATCTTGCAACGAGGGGCTGGGGATTTAGCTCAGCGGCAAAGCGCCTGCCTGGCAAGCGCAAGGTCGTGAGTTCGGTTCCTGGTACTGGAGAAAAACCAAAAAAAAAACCAAAACAAACAAACAAAAAAAAAGATA
>NW_004955410.1:34722522-34798325 GCF_000276665.1 Chinchilla lanigera
AAAAAAAAAAAAAAAAAAGAATCTTGCAACTGTTTTCCATAGTGACTTCACCATTATGCATTCATACCAATTTCTTGAAAAATATGCTCTTCAACAGGATTTCTGCATTAATATGTATAACTCCCCTTTTGGGCAACCTCACTATACATTTCCCATTTCTGAGAAGAAGAATGTAATCGTCCCACCTTGGACTGAGTCAAGGGTCTGTCTCTGTGTCAGTCAGCAATGTGGGGAAGTGGGCAGAAACATGTGATATAGACCTGGTCATGGGGACAGAGTGTGAGCAGAGCAGTCAACCCACAAGGCTTATAAATACTCAGTTTCCTCTTTTGTGAAATAGGGATAATAATACCAAATGCAGTGTACCAGTGAAGATTAAATAAGATATATGTGAGAAGTTCCTAGGAAGTGTCTAGTACTCAATAAAAGGTAGCAACAGCTCTGAGAGTGGCAAACAGAATGCTTTGCAGGCAAGTACAGCTATTCTCTGTCAAGTGTCAAGTATCCCTAGCTTTCCTATTACAGAGGAAAACTCTGCTGTAGATTTATAAGCCATGAATTTATCCAAAGCAATTTTTGAACCTATTTCTATTTTCAGCCTATATCGCCTTCAGGGGCAACATGTTTCATTTCTTTGCTACCTGCTTCGTCGAGTAGTAATTTGTTGTATTTGTCCTAAAACCACCCCTTTCCAGCTCCCAAGACAGCTCCTCAGTTCTACCTCAGTAGCCCTGGAGACCTCTACCACAACGACCTGTTCACATTTCTGAATTTGAGTGAATGGGAACATTTGTACAGGCTCCAGGCTTTCTTCTGAGTTGCATTCCAAATCACGTACTTTTCTTGCATACCTTCCTAGACAAGCTTGCAGCCTTTTTAAGTGTATTAAAGCACCACAGCAAAATCATTTCTTCACAGCATTCACATGCATTGCTGCCCAAGAGGACAATGCTGGGATGTTGGGTGGGTGCTTGGTGACTGGCTGGGTACCACCATCTACAGGCCTTGTTTACACTACTTGTCACCTACCACAGCTGATTCAAACTCATGCCTCAATAAAATGACAAACTGCCTCACTCGGACCTTGCAGTTACTCTGATCACAAGCCCAAACTCATGAATGTGAGAGTCTACTGATTCAGAACTGAGTTAACATGAATTTTCTTCTCCTCTTTGTTCTTTTGCCAATCAGGGGCATAATTAAGGACATCTGAAAAGAAATTATTCCATATATAAAACTACACAGAGATCTAACTCTCACTCTTCCTCACACTCCGTGAACTGCGTTAATCATATTAACCCAAACTCTGAGAAATGCTGTTGTGATCTGATCCATATGTGACAACTGTGTATTTTCCTCATATGTAGTCACTCCCCAATTATCTGCGCAAGTGCAGAGGTGCGGTAGTGCAGATAATTCAAAACAGCAAACAATCCAAATGCCATTTCTGCTTGGCTTGAGAATACATTATGCAAATTTTGGGCAGCAAATTTACCTTCTTTATTACATTTTACTTGGATTCATATTAAAAAATTGTTTGCATTCTCTACAAGTGTGTATGTATCTGTAGGGGAAGGGCTAGGAATGGCATTCCCAGAGTTCAAGAGAATCATAAAACCTTGGCACCAAAAAGAGCCTTAGAAATCATAATGCAAATTTCTCCTGCAGTTTTTAAAAGGAGGCAACCAAGGCCTAGAGAGGTTGTGTGACTTATGTGAGATTTTAGCATAAACTGGTGACAGAGCTGGGACCAGACCCAGGTCTTTGACTCCTTCATTCTAAAAGGAGAAACGCACACCATCAGTTAGAAGCCTGATTGAATCTGTGGCTTTGCACAGCAATCTTATTCTTGCCTCCAAAGGGTGAGGCCATCAGCATTCTGATTTCAGGAGGCCCAGAGATTTTTCACAGGGCTGAATCAGGAGCCTCCGCCTCCCAGTGGTCTAGGCAACACCTGTTTCCCCAAGACAGCCTTAGGCCCTGGTGGGCTCTGAGCTTTCTTAGCACATGCTGTTGCAATTTAAATTGCTTAGCATCAGCTGAGAGCTCTCAGAAAGGTTAGTGAAAACACTGGGATTAGTGAAGCTGTACTTGGTGAGTGTGGCAAGGGAAAGCACACGTAGGTATTATGGTTCCAATCAGGACACCAGCAGCACGTGCCAACCTGATGGGTAACCCGGGGCTTGGCCACTGGTGAGTTAAGTTGACCTTGAAATAACAGCTAAAAAGCAAACATGAAGCAGATAGGCAGGCCTCCACCTCTGGCTCACCTCTTCAAGAAACACAGCTGCAAGGCTTGAGAAAAGACATTTACAAGATTGGTCAGCCAGCAGTCATCAGCTTGGGTGCAGCTAGGGAGCAGGGTAGCTGGAATAATGCTTGGTTGCTACTCTCTGCATCTACTTCTAACCAGGGTGTGTCCGAACTGAGAGTTATTAACAGCTCATAGCTTTTTGCAGCTTGGACCTGACTGACAGAAATTTTTTGAACTTTCCTGTGTGGACAGGTGTTCTCAGTTCTTTGGGATCTTTTGAAGCAATTTAGCAGGCAGAGCTGAAATAGCACTGGAGGCTGGAAAGGAACCTGAAGATTGAGGAGATGATCTGGGCATGGGATACAGAAATGGTTTGCTTCAACCTTCCAGGTCTGACAACTTGAATATATCATGCCACTTCCCTGCCCTGTGTACTCTTATTTTCTGCCAAGAATGAAGATAAATATGTGCCTTTGACTGCAGAGTAACGTCTGAAGCTACTTAATGGACGGAAGGTATTCTTCTTAATCAGATTGGTTTCATTAATGCCTGTTAATTTTTTCTGGGCAAAGACTTTTTCTCTGCTGATAGCAACAGCCACTCCAAACTGCTGTGATTATTAACACTAGGGTAGTAACATTAGAGCAATACAATCGATTACTAACAGTCCTATATAATGTTAGCTTATAGAATGTTAGCATGATGGAATACCTTGCATAAAATTTCTATTTAATTCTCACAATAGACATAGAAAAAAGATAAGAGCACTTTATTATCCTCAGGGATTTGGGGAGGTAAACTCACCTACTTAAGCACACAGTGGAGTAGAAATTTGAAACCAGTTTTTATCATTTTTTCCAGGTTTTATGGTTCTTCGTGCAAATACCAGGGAGGACAGATTAGCTGGCTTGTGACTCAGAGTAAGAACTATGAGCTTGACCTCAGTGCTAGGCACAATGCTTAGGGCATGGAGGCAGAGCATCGAACACATAGTCTAGGTTGCACCTGACATTTAGTTAGGGCTCAATTAGTAGCTCACAATGGACACAGAACAGGTAGGTGTCTACAGAGGATAATTCGAGAACCACTAGAAGGAACTCAAAAAGCCTGTCTAGACTTATGGAATCAGAAAACCTGAAGGTAGACACAGTAATCTGTGTTTCAATAGGTCCTTCAAGTAATTCTGATTCACACTAAAGTCTAAAATCCCTTGGAGCTGGGTATGGTAATCCCAGTACTGGGAAGCTGAGGCAAGAAATTGTAAATTTGAGCCCAGCCCAAGTGACTTAGTGAGATCCTGTTTTAAAATTAAATGGGCTGGGGCAGTGGTGGCAAACCTATGGCACACATGCTGTTTGTATCATTAAAAGCCCTAAAAGGTTTGCCACCGTTGGACAGAAGGATGTAGCTCAGTGTGAAGGTCCTGGGTTCAATTTACAGTATAGATCAGGGGCTCAGCAAACTTTTTCTGGACCAGATAGTAATTATAGAGTCCACCCAAACATTATATACACATTCTAGCAGTTTGCCGTAGTAATAAATGCTTGGAAGTTAAAGGCCACCACTTGGAGCACCTCTTGTAATTGTACAGGTCAAAGGTAACTTGTATTAATCTCATAATGTCTCAATAAATTTAGCATTAAAATATTTATACAAGCTTTCTTTTCCTGATGTATACATTTTTTTGACGATTAAACTCTGCTATGGTAGTGTGAAAGCAGCAATAGAGAAATAGGCTGTGGCTGTGTTCTAAAAAAACCATTAGATTGCCCAAGGCTCTCTCAGTTAATGATAGTAATACACCTATAGAACTGGTAAGTAAATTTTTTTCAAAGTATAATGTGCTATTTTAAGAAAGTTTAAAAAGTTTTATTTTTATGATGACTGATGTCTAGTCTGAAATACCTAGCTTGTTTTTTTCTACAAAGACACCTAAGTGACCCTGAGCTTGATAACAGGACTGTTATGGGGCATTGAATTAGCTGGAGGCATACTGGCCCGGAACAGCCATAGTCACATGTCTAGACATTGGCAAGCTGTTAGCTGGGTCACATTTTTCTCCATAGGAGCAAGCTCATGCTTGCTCCAATGGTAGCTGGTAGGGCTTTGAGAGAACTAGCAGAAGGTTACAAAGCCTCTGGAGGCCTATTTTTACAACTGGCTCAAGACTCTGGAGGCCTATTCTCACAACTGGCTCAAGAGTATACTCCTGCATATACTCTTGGTAATGCAATTCACAAGGTCAGGCCAGATTCCAGTTGTAGAGAACTACACTTCCCTTGAGGGAAGGAGCTGTAAAGGCACATAGCATAGTAATGTAGATTCAGAGACAGAAATAATTGTAGCCATTTTCACAGACACTGTACTATATGGGTGGTTTTAATGCTTAAGACCTGGCTATTAGAAAGTTCTGAGAAAAACTCTGTTGATCATGAGGTTAATACAGACTCCTGCCTGGTACTTTCAGTTATTGTATCCTAAGTGGAACATTTGGGAGAGAACTTATGGGATATTAATGATATACACAGTCAGTGGGAAGAGGCCAAGGAGGTGTTTATTATTATTTTTTAAATCTCATTTGACAAGCTGTGACACTAAAATATTTTGGATCCATTGCCTGTATCTTCTCTTTCTCTGAAATCTAATGTATACAAAATAAAGTTCATTCTTTGCAGTGTATAGTTCTATGAGTTTAACAGATAGTTGCACAGTCTCAGCTGAATCAAGATGTACACTTACTACATCACCTCTGAAAATTTCCTGGAGCTTCTTCAGAGTTAGCCCTACCCTCTACCTCTAGCCCTGGCTACCACTGATCTGTTTTTTGTCCGTGTAATTTTGCCTTTCTAGCATGTCATATAAACAGAAAAACACATTATACAGTGTGGCTCTGGTTTCTTTCCCTTAATTCACTTAATATCTACCCATGTCCTAGCCTGTATCAGAAATCTGTTCTCTTTTATTTCTATTTACTCTGAGTTCCTTTAAATTATTCTTCAGAAAATTAACTTAGGCCAAATTTAGATGTAAGTTCTAAGCACACACACATTTTTTTTCTAGTCCACATCATGTGGAATTACCAAAACAAGGAAAAACAAAAGTCTATCCAGGAAAAAACAACATGGTAGTTACTTTTAACATGTTAGTTGTTTTACATACATTTATCTTTCAAGTGGTTTCTTTCCTTTGAAGTGTTCAACAAGTGACTCTTAAAGCTAATGGCAATTTTAAAGATCACCTAATCTAGCCTCTTGATTATCTTTAAATAAATGCTTATTTCTTAAATCAAATTATTGCAGTCAGGTGATTTTATAGAATCAAATAGTACTAAATGACTTGTAACTAAAAGTCATAATGCCCTGTCCCACCATTTCTTTACTCTCCACTTGAAAACCTCTGTATTTTAACCCTTTTATTTTACCTTTGCATTTTTAAATTGTGTAAACATACTGATAATGTTTGATCTATCCATTTGGATGTTTTATGTAGACTTCATATTATAGTAATGAAGATTTAGGTCTCTTACACTCTCCTCCAGACTCCTAGTGTGATCTCAGAATTTAAGTTGACATTTGTTGTATCTAAATTCTTACAGTTTTGCAAACTTTGTTTACTGGTGCACCAAGTAGTTTACTACATTATTTCCTTTTCAACACTTTCTTGTAGGAAATAGCATACTTGATATGCTTAATTGGAGATGGCAAACGGAGATTAAAGACAAGACACAGAGATAATTTGGAAAGAGGGGGCTAGGGTGCTCTTGCCTCAAGTGGACAAAGATCCCTGAGCCTTTGGCACACCTCACTTTTATTTACTTAGACATGGGAGCAAACGACTAGGATAGCAGAAGATTCATCCGCCTCCTGTGATCTATATGTATGGCCAGGTAAACAACAGGATCTTAGCTGTGTTGATTCTTCCCTGGAACTTGCAATACGCCAGCATGCCTACATATTGCTGAAGGAGCACAGCTTCCGGCTTTTCTCCTTTGTGCTCGCAGAGAAGGTCAATTAGTCCTCAATCCTCATTATCTGGTCTTCTACAGTTTCTCAATAGTGTTAATGATCATCTTCAATATTTCATTTTTGTTGCAGATATCTAATTTTTCCTCTAACAAATGCTTAATCCAGTTTTTCATGATGACATACTGATTTAATAGTTCCTTCTCTTCTCTGGAATTTTCCATCCTTTTGCTCCAGTGTGACTGATTTCTGTCTGGGCTACCTGGACGATACCATTATTCTAAGAATTCCCCTAATCTTCCTCTCTCATGTCTCCCGTTTTTCTGCCCCTAAAATTTTCTTATTATAGTTTTAGAGTTCTTATGTGGAATACATTTTTTAGTAGCTTCCTGAGATTAATTAATGATAGGCAAAAATTTTAGATCCTTTTATACCTGCAGATGTCTTTATATTACCCTCATAATTGACAATTTTGCTAGACATAGGGAGAATATAATTTTCTTTCAGAACTGTAATGAGTTTCCCATTATTTTTTAATTTCCGTTAATGCTGCTGAGAAGTCCAATGCCATTTTGATCAATGATCTTTTATACATGACCCCCACAACAGAACTCTACAACCCATTACAGTCTTTAGTCTATATTGAAATGGGCAATGATGTCCTTTGGTATGGGTCTTTTTCATTCTTTGTACTGATGCTTCGAGGCTCTTTCAGTCTAGAGAATCATGTCCTACACTTTTCTTGCATTATGTCTTTGATGATTTCCTGCCCAGGACTTTTTATGTGCTCTATCATTTATCCGTCAAGCAGATGTTGGATCTCTTGGCTTGAACTTCTAATTTTCTAATATTTTCTCCTTTGGTTTATTTTCTTGTCTCTTTATTATATTTGCTGGGAGATTTCCTAAACTTTTTCTGCTACCCCTTTATTTTAAAATATTTTTATTTAAAGTTTTAACTTTAATATTTTTAATTTTGAAAAACTTTCTCTGATTCTCTTTTTATAGTTTCAGTTATTTTTCCAAAAAGATATTATTTTCCTTATTTTTAACAATATCAATTATACTTATTTTGTGGGAAAATGATTTTTTGCTATCTCCCCTTATCATCACTGTTTTTTCCTAGTCTCTGTCTCTTTTTTACTGTTTTTAGTATTGAAAGATTTTCCACAAATGTCAAGTGACCTCTGATTGTCAGTTCATATTTAAAAAGAAGTCATTAAAGAACTGATTGGAAGCCAGGCGTGGTGGCACACACCTGTAATCCCAGCACTCAGGAGGCTGATGCAGGAAGATTGTTGTGAGTTTGAGACCAGCCTGAGCTACATAGTGAGTTGAAGTCCAGCCTGAACTACATAGTGAGACCCTGTCTCAAAAAGACCAAAAAAAAAAAAAAAAAAAAAAAAAAAAAAAAGAGCTAGTTAGAAATTCCATTTGTAGGATTGAGCTTGTTGGCTTCATTGCTAATTTGTGAAATAATAGCCTGCTTGATTTTCACTGGTGGAATTCTATAACTTTAGATATTTCCTCTGGGGTATTTTCAAATTACCCTTTTAAACCTTGTACTGACTTAAATAGACAATATTAAAAAGGGTCAATTTTCCATATCTTTACCATCTAAATATATCAATTTTTAAATCTTGGTCAATCTTAATGAAAAATGGATATGGTATCATTTTTTTTTATTTTAAAGAGAGTAGTACATGAGACACAAACAAACAAAGAAATAGAAAGTGGCAGTATACCAGTATCACGAACATAAACAAATCAAGGATATGGTATAATTTTTCTTTCTTTGTCTTTTTGAGACAGGGTCTCGCTTTGCAGTTCAGGCTGGCCTTGAGCTCACTTTGTAGTCCAGGCTGGTCTCAAACTCGCAACGATCCTCCTGCCTCAGCCTCCCGAGTGCTGGGATTACAACCATGCACCACCACGCCTGGCTGATATGATATAATTTTAGCTCTATTTCTGGATGACATCTGACAGGATCCACTAACGAGGATATGAGAACCTCAGCAGATGAGGACCTACCTACTCATGAGGTAGGTTTTAGGTTTGTTGAATTGTGTCACAGAAAAGGAATTTTCAAGATATATCAGTGAAAGGCATACAGAGGTTTATTTGGCAGAATGTAAAAGGTATACTCTGGCAGAAGATACATATAGTGTGGGCCCTTGAGAGAGGCTCACTGTAGTCATGGCATGGGGGTTTTTATGTGGTGTTGGGAGTGTCTCCAAGATGTATGATCTAGGATGTGTATTCCTACTGTCTTCAAGTTACTCATTTGGCCAGGCTATGTTAGGATGAAAACCACTTACTAATGTTTGAAATTGAAATATACTGGCCTGGTCATGTTGCTGCTCTCTTGAAGGCGGAGCCCTGTAAAAGAAGGGAAATTTACAGGTGAAAAGAACGGGACTAGAGCACAATTTATGGATTTACTGTGTCATTAAGGCTCTTAAGAAATTGTTTTGGAAATAATTTTTTTGGGAGAGAAAAAGGCTTAAGTAAATTTTGTGTCCTGAAGCTGCAGTGTTTCTTAAAAGTACAATTTTAAAATTACTATTTTCCTTGTCTCCTTTCTAGTTATCTTTATTTTTTTTTTTCTGTCCTCCTGTACCTTTTTGGAAAATATCTCAAAGGGCTCACCCTTCTGACAGTGGCAGTAGCATTTGAGATTGCACATGAGGGGAATTGTTCACACACAATAAAGGACCCAGCGGAATGAACCTTAAGAACTGAGGGCCTGTGCCATTCTTCCCCAGTTTGCTTTTTCAGAATTTCTTCCCAGGAGGCAAGTAGAGGTGACAGAAAGGGGATGGGAGACTTATCCTGCATTATGCTTTCTTCTCAGGCTCCTGACTTCTTAGTTCTTAGGTTTACACAGTATGTGTCCTCTAAACTGTTCAAGGTGCTATATAATCTCTTTCACAGTGAACATTTCATAAACATCCCAACAGTCCAGCTGTCAGATGCTATGCTGAAGGAAAATATTTGGCACAGAAATTAATCCAAATCTCTGGGCTGCAGTCACTGAGGACTGTGGAAAGAGATGTTTAAAAGAGAAAGATCTGATTAAGAAGTTATCTATTCTCATGTTTGAGAAATGTGAGGGGATTGCATTTTCCGTTCCATGACCAACTCTTCTGCATTGAGGACTTTTGTCTCTCTAGAAGTACAGATATTAAGCACCAAAGACTCTAATGGGAGGTATTAAGGGAGATTAGGCACATTTCGGCAAACTGAATATACCCAGTTGTGAAAGTATTTTGCTAATGTGTAAGAGACCTGCTTCTTTTGCCCTTCTTGACACTTTATGGTAACTTTTCTACCTAATTCATACCTATAGCCAGTTTATATCTATGGCTATGTTGAGGAGATCATTTCAGCCCAGAGGAAAGGTTAAGGAAATCAGGAAAGGTTTCAGTTCAGTGTGGCACATTAGTTGCACACACATCACAGCACTCTAACTTTTCTTTTGTGAGACTTAATTATTGAACCCTGTCTTCTAAGGGTTCCTCTCCTCAAGTATTTAAATAGATCTTCAATGTTCTAAAGAATTTTAAGTTAGATGTGGTGGTGCATGCCTGTAATCCCAGCACTCAGGAGGCTGAGGCAGGAGGATAGCCATGAGTTTGAGGCCAGCCTAGGTTACAAAGCGAGCTCAAGGGCAGTCTGAACTACATAGTGAGACACTGTCTCAAAAAAAAGAACCCCCCCCAAAAAAAGAATTTTAAAAACATGTACACTATAAGCTTGGTTTCACTTAAAGCTGATGTATAGTTCTGAAACTACTTGAATGCTCATTTCATCACCTTCATACACAAGCAAATGGAAATACACTTCTTTCTTCCTTGACAGCAGATGAGCAAACCTGACCATGTACTCCACCAGACTGTTCTCGACAGACTAGACACAGGGATATTGGCATTACATTTCAGTTTCTAGGCATGATTTTTAGCTTCCCGAGTGAATGCCTAACACCTGTGGGTCTCTAGTGCCATACTGCATCTCTACCTTATTTAAGAGACATTCAGCAATTTCATCAATAAGGTTTTTTGTTGTCATTTGACAAGGGAACAAAACGCTGACAGACTAAACCCACAATAGCTTCTATCAATCAAGTACTTTGGGAAATCAGGAATGACAATGAAATCCACTACATTAAATAACCCATGGTGCTGGGAATTCATCAGAAATCTGGTATGTTGAAAATAAATGAGTTTTTAATAAATTAGATTTGAGAATTACTTACAAGCTGTGGATTATGGGTCTGTGTGGAAGTGGCTTCCAATTCATTGGGAAATCTATAGGGGGTGACTGCTGCTAAAGTAGACAGGAAAATATGCTTGTTTCTCTGGAGAGGAGGTTACTCAACTGTATGCCAACTTCTCTCTTGCCCATGCTCACACGGGCTAAGCTAATCTCTCTGACCTTTATCTTCTCTCTGTTGACCTTGACATCAATAGAGAAAAATTGATCCTACTTGCACTTTTATGTTCTCCATCTGCTTTTCTCCTTATATTTAATTTGTCTGAAGTTTTAAAACAAATTATGTAAAATATGATGACATGCAATTTTATAATTAAATTAATCAATTTGGTTTGTTTGGGAGACAGCCAATTAATGACCTACCATAGGCAGCAAGAGCTAGTCCACCAGACCCTGGCAACCAATTAGACCTAATTCAAGGCAATACACCAACTATTTATGGAGTGCCTACTGTGTGAGAGATGCTATATTGTGTATTAGAAGTACAAAGTTGCCAAAGATCCCTCAGGGATCTTAGCATCTTGTAGGAGAGGCTGGATCTGAATACAAAGGTGTCCTAAGTGCTTAGGTGAAGTAGTAAAATGCTATAAAAAGGTAGGGGACAGCCAGGGCTTTATGGCTTGAGGAGCTTGGGAAGACTTCACAGATAAAGAGCATGTAGAGTAGATGCGGGTGGACTAACTTATAGTTAGTGAGACAGTGGTTACCAGTATTGCAAGCTGATAGAACAGTATCAACTAATGCTATGATGGAATCTTGAAAGTACAAGACATAATTGAAAATTGAAATTTATTCACTCACCAACCATTGAGTGCTTACTTTAACGTAGCTACTGTAAGACATAGCTGAAATATGAAGTTGAGGCAGAAATTTGGTAGCAGATGAGGTAAGGAAAAAGTTTTCCAGTGCTGGGAACTGAACCCAAAGCCTCACCCGTGATGCACAAGCATTCTAACCCTGAGCTACATCCCAGCCCAGGAAAAAGTTTTGGACTAGAGTTTGAAGGAGAATGAGTTCATGTGAGTTTATATGAATGTACAGTTTTGTTTTGTTTAATACTTTCATAGATGACATACTGAGACTATTTTTCTGTAGCTTGATTTTTGGTTTTCACTTAATATGTTTTAGATATAATTCTGTACCCATATCTATAAAACCCTCATCCTTTTTTTTGCATCATATATAGAGATGAATCCTAACGTAGCTAACCATTTGCCTACTGATAAATATTTACAATAGGGAAAAAAATTTGAAGTGCTTCTTTTCTTAAAAAGAAATCTGCCCAAATGATATTTACTAAGTTGTAAAACTTTTCAAAGGAAGACTTTAGAGCCAAGACTGAGTACTACTAATCATTCAGTCAATCAATTGATCAATCAATCAATATTTGCAGAGTTAGAAAAGACACTGTATATTCAAACTAGATAACTGAGAAAAGTTGAATAAAGTTAAATGTTCATAAAGATAATAAAGGCATTGTTTATGAAAATTCAGGCAGAGTTTATGAGATGGTGTCATACCCCACAGAATAACAGTAGCAGGGAGCTGTTCCACTCGAGGCCAGACCGGTAATCAAGATATATGATTACTGCAAGTAGCTATTCAGAAAGAAGCAACAAATTCATTATGAACAGGGAGAGGCTGAGCAACGACAAACACATACCCTGACCTCACTTTCCCCCTGTCCCTTTTCTCTTACCTGTGCCTCCCACTGGTCAGACCATTGAGGGCAGCGTGGTTCTGTCCACAGAGCTCAGTCTCTTGGGGCACAAATTAGGATGGAGAGAGAATCTGGAAGTATATCTAGGTAATCTTAAGTACAAAGTTATCTAGAAGTTATCAAAAATTTTTATAATTAAAATGTTACACTGAAAGATGGGGAACTTTCACTTAGAATTTCAGAATGACTACCTGTTGGGGGAAGAAGTAATATTTTTTGAGAGTCCAAAGTAGGACTTCTAGGACATTCTGTAATATACTTGAACAGTACTCAGAAAGAACCTCCACAGTGCCTGCCTGGCAAGCGTGAGGTCGTGAGTTCGATTCCCTGTACTGGAAAAAAACAAAAAATAAAAACAAAAAAAAAATAAAAGAACCTCTAAATCTCTACTCTTGAGTTTCAAACTCAGATTTTAACTGATGGCTGGGCATCATTCCTATATTTCTGTCAAAGTTAGCATGTTTCATTCTTACTTCTCTAAACCTGTTCCTGACTCCTGTGTCCCTTGCCTACTCTTCCCTTCCTGTGCCTCCAAATTTCTCTATTTCTTTCCCATTATATCAGCCAAAGTTTAAGTTTCTTCCTCAGCTAGATTGTTAGATCCTTGAACTCAAGACAAGGCTGTGGTTCCTTTCGTACCTTCCACAATATCTGTGTAATGTCTACTTCCATCTTGAGGAGAAATAGAAACTTTTTTCAAAAGAGGTATTCCATGAGACTTACCTGTTTGTATCACCTTAGTCATTCTCAAATCGTTCACATTGTTAGCCATTTCCTCATTATATTACAAGTTATTTAGGGGAAGGGACCATGTATGTCTTGATGCATCTCACAGTATCCTGTATTCTAAGGAAAAAACACTCAGGGGAGTCCAAGAGCTATCGGTTACGTTTTTGCTCTCAGTTAATCGTGTCTGGAGTAAACTGTGTCTCAGCTTGGGTACCTTTAAGCTTACTAGACAAACCCCAGCACAAGAACTAAGTTTGGAACTGTTATATTATAGATTTCTATTGTGTCAGGGCTCCCAGCTGGGAAAATTGCTTTCAGTTCAGCCAGCATTTAACGGCTTCTTCAGCAGACATGAATATGCAAGAGAAAAAAGAGGGCCACCAACAGATCCTGGCATGGCTTGGTGATTAGACATTAAGAAACAATCGAAGTATGGATGGACTGAATCTTCAAGTACTGCAGGTATCAAAAAAGGGTACTAAATCTTTCTGATTTTGTTGAAGTGGCTGTTAGACAAGACTGGAAAATACATGATTATAACTATCCCTTTGTGGCTCTCTTCCACATTCATTTGGAAGAAGTATGGCAGCTCACAAAGAAAAGCAACTTCCTTGGAAGCCAGAGGGCTTAATGAAGAATTAAGGATATTGCAACCTTGTAGCTGAAATAATAGAAAGAAAATTGAATTATTCTTCCCATATTAAATGCATATATTCCTGAGTATTTCTGCCAAAACGACTTCACTAATCCATGGAGTAAAATACACTTTGTTTTCACGTGGGTGCACTAAACAAAGCTGTGGGCTCTCCTACAACTGCTTTGAAGGGAATGAAAAACATCAGGATGAAAAAGCGCTCTGGATGTACGGTTATATCAGCCCTAAATTGTATCACAGCTGCTTCTGGCACCATTAGACGGAACACTGGGTAATTTACAGAAGTCATTTTTAACAATTTGATTGTTGGTATATATCTGCTAAATTGATTGGTTGTGGAGACAGATCTTTATTTTTATAATAGCAATAACATCCTTTGCAGATTACTGCTCAATTTATTCCTGATACTAACATTACCAACAAGCATCGTGCAATTTATATTGGAAAAATATGTTATTTCTTAATTATCTGTTTAATTGTAGAGAGAGTATTGTCCCATAATGCCCTGATGTGCAACACTAGGGAGTTTGCCAGAGTCAATGAGAGCCTCATGGTTAGCTTGTAGAGGGTTCTGTGTAACTTCATGATACTGACAACTTGTACTTCTGTGTATATAAGAAGACACTTGTCCCCTGATATGAGCTAGCAGCACCTCAGTGGAAGTCCTCATAAATGTTTAAATGGATCTCCACAGACCAACTTCATTCCTCATCTAATCTTCTATTTTTTTGTTTGTTTTGGATACCAGGAATCAAACTCAGGACCTTGCCCTTGCCAGGCAGGCATTGTGCCACTGAGCTGTATCCCCGGCCCCTTCCTCATCTAATCTTGCCGGCTCTTTTGGTCCAGAATCTTGGTAATGACACCTCCATCGGGTCTCTATTGGGTTGCATGACCTTTGTGGAGAGTGATTGATTGGCTGGAGGGCAGGACTGCCCACATTTTGTGGCAACTCATTGAAATAAGTAGTAGACCTCATTTCTGAGAAATGGGTTACTTCAGTTGGTAAAAAAGGAAGCTATACACCTATAGCCCGTTTCTTCTTCACCCATCGACTACTACCCAACAGAAACAGAAAGTTATATATAGGTTATAGATGCATATAGGAACGCAACTGCTGTAATTAAACCATTTCATTCATATTTGACCACTTATTGTGAGTCCTCAATTTTTAAAAATTATTTTTATTGTGGTACAATACACAATACACATGACATAAAATTTACCATTTTTACCACCTTTAAGTAGATAGCTCAGTGATAATTAGTATATTCCCATTGTTGTGTTACTATCACTGCCATTCACATCAGAACGATTTCATCTTCACAAACTGTAATTATGTACCCAATAATTAAATTATTATTATAAAATAAATTGGGTGTTATTATTTAATAACTGAATTCAGTTATTAAATAATAACACCCAATTTACCCTTTACCTTAGCCTATGGCTACCACCATCCTACTTCCTATCTTTATAATTTTGACTACTCTAGATATCTCTTAGAAGTGGAATAGCAACATATTTGTCCTTTCAAGTCTGTCTGATTTCACATAGCATAATCTTCAAAAGGTTCATTCATGCTGTGGCATGTGTCAGAACTTCATTCTTTGTAGAGCTGAACATTCCACGGTATGTATGTACCACATTGTATCTATTCATCTCTGGATGGACACTTGGGTGGGTCCACCTTTGGGTTGTTGTGGTGAATAATACTGCTATGAACATGAATATACAAATATCTGTTGGAATTCCTTCTGTTAGTTCCTTTGGTCTTTATCCACTTCTTAGAAATACAGATTTTCCCTTTAACCCTGTGGCTCCATCCCAATTTTCATCCTCACCGCCTAGATTCTACCTCTTCTCTTTAACAGCACCCCCTTGTGTTTGACTTCTGCATCCCCTTCTTTAGCTCACAGATTCTGGTTTATCTATCAAAATCCTTCTTCCATTTGATGGTAGGGCAGAGACAGAAATCCAGGACTGGAGTCTTAAAGAGGGGATTCTCCCACAACTTACCAATGATATTCATAAACCTAGATGGGCCCCATTTCCAAGATTTCCTCAAAAGTAATAATTCTCAGTTTCTACACAGCAGGCTACATGAGACAAGAGTCTCATCTCTGATTCTGAGGCTCTGGCAGAAGAAAATGGTGAACACAGACACTTGTCAAAGATCAAAACCAAACCTGTGGTACTGGCCTCAGCTGCTTTGAACTCCATTAACAATGAAGCACAAGATCATCTTTGTCCTGAGTCAGATCCAAGCTTCAGTAAAGAAAAGCCTTCTTCAGTAGGAAAATAGTTTGCTTGGAGCCAGAAGCCTTTCAGGGATTATAATCACACCTCCTCTAAATCAGGTTTTTTTTTTTTTTGACTATTTTTCTTCATCACAATCATCATCATTATGGTAGACAACCTGAACTTCTAGAATCCTTTCTATATACAAAGCACTTAAGTAATTTGCTTACTATTAATCACAGCAGTATTGGAGACACACTGCCAAGTTTAAATCTAGGTTTGCCTCTTAGTAATGGTGTGAATCTCTGTATTGCTCACTTGCCTCATCAAAGGAGCATAATAATAGAATGCATCTCATACAATTGTAAAAATTGAATGAGCTAACCCATGAAAAGCATTATAACAGTACCTGGTACAAAGTCAGTGCCTGACAAAGATTAGTTTTTATTATTATTTCTCCATCTTAAAAAATCAGGAAACTAATCACAGGTAAATAAACTTGCCCAAGGCCACATATTCTAGGTCTGTTGATAATAAGTTTGTAATATTTAGGAAGTTTATAAATGCTTACTCTGTTATTCATGGAGGAAGAAATAGAATAACCAATACTTCAGCCCTTTATATAAATTACAAATATGTGCCTATCCCAAGATGTGTTTTGTGTTAACTAGCCTACCAATACTTCAGGCTGCAAAGAGTAGAGTTAAGTAAAATTCTACCTCTAATTTTTACTGACCTAAAGCAAGTGGATATCTGAAAGACTGGTATATTGATAATATCTTCCATGTACAAACATACATAAGTTGTAGAGATTCCTTATCTCACACTCTGTTAAATATCTGTTCTCAACATTCCTAGTCACTGGGAAGCAGACTATTAATCCTTTCTCCTATCTCTCTACCCTCATCCTTTCCCACAAATTGGTACATGAGAGATAGTGAATGTAGGTGGCAATTCGCAAAACCAGAAATGATCTCTACAGGTATTCCTGATGCAGAAAACTGCCCATTCCCCAAGAAGAAGGACTGAATGAGTTCTTCTCAAGTACATTTCAAATTAATAGCAGCAGCAGCAGCAGCAAAACTCTTTCAAAACACGGACCATTTCAAAATTATATTTAATAGACTTCCCATTTCATTTTCTTGAGCTTCACTCAAATGAGAACCAATGTCACTTTTCCTCCCTCTAGTCTCACTATTAAAGTGCCATCTATAGTTGATATTGATTGGTTATTTGCAAATGGGCATGGTCCATCTGGCCATGTAAAGGTAATAGGGCAAGTTTCTGAATGTGGTAGTTTTAAATTGAAGCATTATTCTGCTTCGATTATGGGATGGCCTCTGGACACAGATGTAAGCTTAACTTTGAAAGAATACTATGGAAGTTATGAAATACATGTCAACTACGTGTCTATGGAGGTACATAAGGTTGGCAGGGCACATGTCTTAATGTGTTTTAGAAACTGCTTCTGCAGAAAACAAAGTTTACACTAGAAAGTGAAGTGTAAAGTCCCTTTCAATAGCCAGTCTTTCTTATTCCATAGGACTGAGTGAGTGTGTGTTGGAGGTTAGGGTTGGTAAACATTTTATACAAAGAAACAGCAAATAGTTCAGGACTGGCAGACCATGTGGTCTCTGTCACCAGTAGTCAACTCTACCGTTGAGGCAGGAAAGTAGCCACAGATGATTGTCAGTGAGTGAACACAGCTGTATGCCAATAAAACTTCATTTACAAAAACAGTTTGTAGGCTGGATTTAGCTTTTAAGCCATAATTTGTAGATACGTACTGGTTCTATCCTCAGTATTTTATAGATATTGTCTCAATAGTTCATAGCACAGATAAAGTGAGAATTTTTGGTCATTCAGTCAGTGACAGTAAATAAAGGTGACTCCAGTCTTTCACACAGGTGCACTCAGTGCTAGAAGACAAAGGAGGAACATCATCAAAGTTGTAAGAGAAAGTGTGACCCATGAATGTGACATTATCTAGTAAGCTTTCAAGTGAAAGGCCTCAGACAGCCCTTCTCAACACATGAAATAACTCAAAGAGTGTAGCTCCACGAGTGCTTCTGAAACAACTGCAGGGAACAAAATGCCACATTGAGATCAATTAAAATAAAGAACTCAGGCATGGACCTTCCATGATAAAAGGACTTGTAGTGAGCATAAAATGCATTTGAATATAAAGCCAGATGTAGAACCCAATCAGATTTTCAAGTAACCATATACAGATATTAAACTGAAAGCTATTAAATGTGAACAATATAAAAACAATAGTGCAGCTCATACAGATTGAGATGTAGGGGAAGGAAGATTGACAAACTGTGAGAGTGCCAGTGCCTGAAATAGAAGTGTAATGATTCTACCCTCCTAATATTTTTCATAAACTTTTATTGATTTTAGAGGGATCTTTTAGAAATTGTTCCTATGGCAGTACAATGAAATCTTTATTACAAGTTCAACAGTTTTTCTGTTTCACATGTATTCAGATAAGGTGAAATTAAGTTTAATTATTTTGATTGAAAATAGTATCTAGAATATAAACCCATTTAAATATATATTCATAAAAAATATGTGTTCATGATTATTTTTGCAAATCCATGTCTACATTTTTAAAAGAAGCTTTGGATATCAAAGAGTTTTTGTTGTGCTCCATCATTCTTATTAAAAAATTTCAAGGATAGAGGAATTTGGGCAGTTTTTTTTTTTTTTTTTTTTTTTTTTTTTTTGTTTTTCTCTGGTACCGGGATGGGCAGTTTTAAATTTAATTTTTTTTTTTACATTTCCATGTTAATTGAATTTATATCATGATCAAGTAATAATTTGCACAAAATGATGGAGTACATTTTATAAAGAAAAAGAATAAAAAGAGACAAACGTCAATAGTAACTTTTGGTGAGGATACAAATGTTTATTTTTGTTCCTTTATATATTAAAATAACTTTAAGTAAACCAATATGGATTTATAAAAACAGAATAATTATGTTATTATAGAAGTATAGAAAGAACATTTTCAAGAATGGAAAAGAGTGGTGAACAGCACCAATACTAAAAAGAGAATGTACATGTTTAGGACACATATTAGCAGCAGAGAAGGCAAAGTTGACCTCAATGAAAACATTTCAAGGGACTGGTAGAAGCAAAAGCCAGAAATAATTGAATGTGGAATAAATGGAAAGTGAAGAAGTAGAAGATTCGGAAGTTAGAGAATTCTTTCCAAAATGAGTCATTCTTCCTCGAAACCACTCCCTTGGGACAGATGCCGTTCCTACTATTCTTAGGAAGAAGTTGAGATTTATTCTTGTTAATCAAGATAATAGAGAGTAATTACTGGATGAGCATTTGAAAGCAAGTCTTTCAGACTCCCAAGCCTATTCTCTCTCACTATACCATGATTTGTGTGAAGTTTTGGTTGGAAGAGGAGATGGAGAATGTAATCAGAGTGGAGAGAAACAGGAGTGAGAAAGATTTAATTATTTTAATTAATTATAAATATGAACAATATAAAAACAATAATGCAGCTAACACAAATCAAGAGGTTGGGAAAGGAAGACTGATAGAACTGTGGGAATGCTGATGCCTAAAATACAGGCATTTTAGATGCTTGGCCAGCCTACAGTATCCCTTCCTGAGGACCTTCCATTGTCACAGGAATGGGTGACAATAGCTGTGTGTGCGCTGCTGCACCTTGCCATTGGGCCATTATGGTTTATTCATTGTGTCAGCTTGAAATATAGAGGCTTAACTAAGTATCCAGGGGTGTAAAGGACATGCCTTTATCACTCTAGGATGTTGTTCATAGTGTCAACTAGAGAATTTTAGAAGTTTAACTAAGCCATCTAGCAGGGGGCCAGAGTCCTCACTTTGTAAACATCCTGAGCTTGAGGAAGAGAGGGTATGGAGCTGTGAGCTAAATAAACTTTTCTTTCCTTAATTCAGGGCATCAAGTATTTTGTCTCAGCAATGAGAGAGTAGTAACTAAGACATGACGCTACCCTGACATCGAGGCTACCCTGAATGCTCTGACTGGACTACAGGGGACCAATGCTGATTGGATTTGGGTAGACCCAGCCTAAGTCTTCTGGGAATTTTTTTTAGCCAGTCACTTCAACTGAGGAGAAATAAAATGGACTGAGGTAGCCATGTTACTCTATGTGCACATGGAGAGGTGGCGGGGGGTAAGGGGGTGGCGCTTATGCTGGACAGTGAAGATGAGTGGCCATGTGATTTCAGAGAGAGAGAGAGGGACCAAGTGAAGGCAGAGAGGAGCTGACTTGGCTCAGATGCTTTCCAGGTCTGCATCTGGCCAGGTCTACCTGCATTTTTTTTCTTAAGCTACTTTGAGTGAGTGGGTTTGTGTCACTGCTAACGAAATAGTTTTGGCTGAAGAGTAAGATAAGAATTTAACCTCTTGAGGAAGCTATGAAAGGTAAAGTGTCCCTGACATGGCCATGGCCCTGGCCTGCTACCCCCAGGCATTGTATATGCCATTTATCCATCACAGAGTTCCAATCCCATGTAAGCAAAAAGTCTCCTGAGAAATACAGTCCTGATTTCTCTTCTCAGACGTTTCCTTGCTCTCTGACTGGACCAAGAAAACCTCAGAACACAGATTTTTCAAAAGGATATACTACAAGGAAGCACTTGTCATCCAGAGGGAGGTCATAAACTCCTAACACTCTCCTCACAATAATCCCCCCTTTTAAATAGGGACCAGTGAGGAACCCTGGGCTGCTTTGAACATGACATCAGTACTTCCCTGTCTTGGAGAGTTAGATGTTGCCTTGTTGCCCAGTGGGTTGGGTTTAGAAAACATAAGGTCTCCCATGACTGTGGGGTCCCAGTCATTCAGGGAGCATCTGGAGGTGAAGACTAAGAATTCCACCGTCAAATCTTTATCTATAGTGAAAGATTGGCTTTAGAGCCTTGGGTCATTTGTTCTGTTATCATTCATCACCACAGCACCCCTGACAAGTCTCATGTACACAAATCTATTAGTTAGAAGAGTGATGATAACAAGATGATAAGTTTAAACCCAAAGTAAGTCACTTAGCTTTATTCTGAGTTGAGGTGACAACTATGAATCCAGTCTTAACTGCACAAGTCACTTGTCTTTGATATCCATCAGCATTGAGATTTGAAGAGTTTCTTAAGGCATGACCCATCCCACAGTGCATTGAAGGCCTCATCCTCTTCCTTCAAGTTTGAAATATTTTCATTTGTCAGATCCTTTCTCTTAAGAACCCAGTGGTTGTGGAATTTCTCAGCGACAGTGATAATTCAGCGAGTGCAGTGGATGAACTTCAGCTCTCAGTGGGAGTGTGACACCATTGCTGTCCCTTGACGAATTTTACGCCCTCAGCCGGCAGTTCCTGCACATTAGATCATATTCTCTGAATAACGAGCATCTAGTGTCCATGCCGATGTGTGCAACTTGGCTCATGTAGATTTAAATGCTACGATGCATTACAAAGTGCTACATGTCACCCCAGGTTGTATTCGCCTCCTCATGGTTTAGGCTGATGGGATGCAACGTAACAGGATGTGGCAAGCTGGGAGATGTATAATGCAATGCTACGTGTCCTGCCTCTAAAGCAGTGTGCTCTCAGTGGGAGCAGCACATCACAACAGCATGCCCTGTTCTCCTCCAATCCTGCATCTGTCAGTGAGGGCTCACTTAGGTAATGGGCTCTCTCAACACCTTAGAAACCACAGCTTAGTTCTAAGCTGCATTCTATCAGCAACTGCATTCAAAAGCCCAATTCTATCAGTAATTGCTTCAAAAAACAAAGCCCATCAGCTTCAACCTAAAGCCACCTAGGGGAAAGATGAGCTTGGAATGGAATGTCTGTGGTTAGGAATTAGGTATTCTTGAGATCTTGGCATTTGCCTCTACTTTGGAAGGTCCTTGTGAGGGTGACTTCCTATACAGCTTCTGCATGTGTTTTGCTGGTTTGTATTTCACTCTGAATATGATTACGTTGCTGTTGCCAAAGAGCCCATTGAGATATTTTTACCTTAGAAATCACCTCTTTATGAGGCACCACTTTTTTCACCAGGCACCTACGAGGCTGCACATTCTGACTATAGTTAGCCAGTGCAGTCTCAGTTCCTTTTTATTACAAAAGATCTCTAAGCAGTTTCTTCCCACAAAGACCACCCCAGTCAGGCTATCCATTTATTGCTCATTGGCATTAGCCTGCCTCTGTGCAGGGCCCTCGTTAGAGAAAACTTACACAAAAAATAAGTGTGGTTTTAAAAATTTCATGCTCTCTGAAGGTAGGACCAGAGCATGCCAATATATGTCCACGATAGTGAAAAGGAGGCTGTGAGGTTTCACCAAATACAAGGTATTCAGTAATTCTTAATAAATCAGGTGCTGGTGTTTATAAATCATTGGTTTTCTCAATGATAACAGTAATACTTATTAAAGAATAGTTAAAAATACTCAAAACATAAAGTAGAAAACTAAAATAAACCCTACCACTCAAAGATAATTACTGTATATCTTCTTCTAATATATTGGGCATAAACATGCTTATTAAAAAAACTCTTGAAATCAATATACATACATTTGTATGTATATAATAAATGTAATTTTATGCCCTTTTTTACTTAGTATAACATTGTTTATATATCCCTAGAAATTGCTTTGAATAAATTACTAGCACAGGAATTACTGGGTCGAGGGGAATTTGTAAATCATATGATACATGTAGGCAAATTACAAGGACATTGTCTTGCTTTCAAATCTTAGCAACCTCTCAGACCAGTGCAGAATAATCAATCATCTTCCCCTGAGAAGGACACGGGTTCATTACAGACACTAACTTGCAGTGGCTGGAGGTTGAGAGTGATACTCTTGTTTCATTCACCAAGTCACTGGGACAGTAAATGTTTCCCACTTTCAAGTCTTAGTTTCTGTTTCCGAGTTGGACTTGAAAATACCTACATCCAGATTTCCTAAAATTTTATTGTGGGGCCCAAAACACCCAGAATGGGTCTCCAGGCTTTCTTACATTTGTTCTTCACTTTTTGGTTTTCTACAGAAGTAGGTTGTTATGAGTTCCTTTTGTGTTAATATAAGAAAATATTTGAGACAGGGTACTTATAAACAAATAAGGTTTATTTAGCTCACAGTTGTAGAGGATGCCTATCCAAATAGCATAGTTCTGGCTTTAGTGAGGGTGCCCTCAGGAACAGCCCTTCAAGGAAAATGACACCAAGGGATAGTGCACATGACAGGAGGAGATCTCATCACCAGACAGGAAGCCAAAGAGGCTGAGGAGTGGCCATGTGTGTTCTTCTATAACAGCCCTCTCTCAATAACTAACTCAAGGATCTCACACTTTAATCTCTTCCAAGGGCACGTCTCCCCCTGCATGACCTAGGGACCTCCCATGAGGCACCACCTCTTAGTTCACCACCTCAGCACTACTGTACTGAGGACAAATCCCAACACAGGAGCCCTTGGGGGACAAACCACAGCCAAAACATAGCACCTGTCTTTCGACCCAGTGCAGTCTTTCCACAGATTGGAGAAAGGGTTTTTGGGTAAATATAAGGTTGGGAGGAGAAGTGAAAGGTGATTGATAGAGGAAAAATGCTACAGTAACCTTATGCTCTGCTCCATTTCCTGAATGCATCTTTAATTTCCAAATACTTTTTTCAAGAGAAATTGGGACTAAAGCTAAACTTTTTCTGTAAACCTGTCTGATGCAGTAGCCGCATGTAGCTATCTATATCTAAATTAATTAAACTTGAATGCAATTAAAAATTCAGTTCCTCAGTCTCATCAGTCACATTTTTAAGCACTTCACTGGCACATGTGTCTAGATACAGTAGTGCCGTGATCGAAGAAAGTCCTATGTGCACTGGTACTTAAAATTCTTCTTGAATTGAGGATGGCAATTCACATCCCTCTAATTCTAGATCTTCTGTCAGAACTTGGTTAGAAGAGAAATTTCTTTGACATCTCTTATTTGTTTTTAAAAGCTCATGTGAGTTTTTCATGTTGTAATATAACACATACATCTTTGTTTTAATATAAATACAGAACAATGAATAACACTCACAAACCAAGAAGGTGTTGGATATATTCTGTGGGTTTTCATATCACAGTGGAGGAATCCAGCTTTGGGAGCACTGAGGGTATTGCTTGCCTCTGACTGTCGCCAGTGCTGAGCCCTCCTGCCTTACCAGAAGCACTGCAGAAGGAAAGAGGCTGTTGGAATGAAATGATTCATAATTAGGCCCTGAGAGTGATGGATGTGCCAGCTTCTCACAGAACCTCCACCCTCACTCAGTGAGACATTGCGATGCACAGGAAACATCTAGGGTCATTTCTGCAGGACTTTGCCATTTTTTATCCATGCTGTGACAGCCTGGCTGGCTGGGTAGATACAGACTGAATTCCCTATCCTACTGATTCCTGAGATCTTTGCATGCTCTCCTAGGATGCTGATCCCAGGGAGATATCATCAAGGCCAATCACTAATTTGGTTGCCTAAGGCTAGGAGTTTTCTAAACTACTTGGAGAAGTTATTACCTAGAGATTCTGATTTAATCTGCATTTTGAACAAGAGCCCCGAGTAATTATATTACATGTGCTCTCCAGTAACATGAGAACCTCTATTGTATGGGAGCACAGTATTGGACACCAGACATATAAGGTAAATAATTTTTTCTAGAATCCTAATTTTGGAAGCAGCCTCCAAGGATTTATAACCCATTCCTAAGCCATAAGTAGATTCAGATGGAGTCTATGAACTGACCCTATGACTGACACATGAGATTGCATCCTCTGTTAATGATTTGGCCCATGTTTTTTCCAAAGTAGTTCTTTTATCTAGTAAAGGCTGTATAATAATTTTCAACAAAGAAGATGTCCGCAATAATATAGAGAAAAATGAAAACTTGTACAGAACATGAAGGAGGCTTGCATTGGGACTTATAGCCTCTCTGCAGTTCTAAAGTAGTAGAGAAAATTAATTCAAATAACTGTGTAGTTTCCTGTTTCAGAATCTAAAACATCAAAAGTTATGCTTAGTCTAAATTTCACATTTGGCGGTTGAGGCGTATTTCTTCTTTGTACTCAGGAAAGATAGAAGTTGCTAATTTGTATTCTTGGGGAAATAAAAGAAGAAAATCACTCATAATTTTGAAAGTCTTTACGAATGTAATTTGAAGACTTACAGCCCAGGATAAATCACTTATCTTCTTTCACCTTCCTCTTCCATGCTATTTTCCAACTCAAATCACTCTTTCTAGTTTCTGGAACATCTCCAATCTACCTCATCCCTCCTGGGGTAAATAAACTGGACAAAATAAAGTCTTAAACAGTGTGATGGCACTGGATTCACCTAAAACTGTACCAAGACCATCTAACTTCAACTGGCCAATTGGTTTTTCTCTAACCTGGGGCCCAATACCTCTTTTTCCACTATTTTCACCCTTGATCAGATCTGTCTATTAAGATTCTCTTAGCATTCAACTGTTGCAAATAAATCATCTATAGGAATTGTTATTACAAATATTTGTTTCAATTAATTAGCAATGGCCTTATGATGAAGCCTGACTACATTTTTCTATTGTAACCATGTGGTAGCTCTAGCCCCAGGGTGATGCACAGCCCGGCAACATTTCATAACGATCCTCTTAATTACACAGTTGGGGTAACCATTCTGTCTAAAAAATCTGCTTTGTAATTACAAAATCACCAGCCCAGCCAGCCGTGTTGACCCATCAATCGCGTGCATTCCACTGTGTCCTTAAAATGTGCACTTTCGTCTCTCCAAATGACAGGGAAGCTTTGGAAACTGGTGAGTCCGAGTGCAGCTGCTCCTGTATTAAAAATGTTGTCCTGCCTCTCTTTCTGCCCAGAGCTGCTCCACTGCTGGGCATCTTCTTTTACCTCCTGCCATCTTTCCCTCCAAAATAGACTCAAAAACACAAGACAATTCATCCCCTCTTTCAAATCATCTACAGAAAGATCATTGCAGTAATTTAACATAAGCCTGAAAAAGTAATTACGTCCCCTCAGGTTGACTGGCCTGGTTCCTGGATGCAAAGGCTGTCATCAAAATTGTCACTTAACTTTTTCCTTTTTACTAACCAGATCTGTATCATCCACTCCAAAATCAATGTGTGTTGCTTTGTTAATGTGCATACTGCCTGGGCTAGTGATGATTTGTGGGCACGTTGGTCTCCTTTGTAATATGAATCCTGGGACGCTAGTGCCTAGCACAGTGACTGGCCCCACAGCACAAGCTCCATGGATCTTTGTGGATAAGTGTGGGCAAATGAAAAGATTGGGAAGATCTTAACTTTTTTTTGATGTCACATACTTATACTTTGAAAACTCTGCTGGTTAATTTGTCTCACCTGCTGTGTATCCAAGGAAATCTTGGGATCTAGGTTATATCTATGTCCAGCCTGAGTGTTGGTTTATGAAGCTCCTTTTCTATACTATAGAACTACTTTTGTGCAGTGAGAATTCTAAGTACCTTGGGTGCTCTCTGCACATTCTTTCCTTATTGCAAAATGATCGCAGCTGTAGGTGTCCCCTATAGCCATGGGATGGACACTGGGCCCTAGTCACTACCTATTCTTATGCAGACCATGCCTTCTGCAGCCAAGGAGATGGGCTGGGAGTTTTTCTTCCTGTTGTGAAATAACATGATCTGAGTTAAAAGGGGTGGGTCAGAGCAATAGGATCTCTGGTGGGAACCAGGGATGCACAGGGTATATATACCCTGGGCTTCATCTATTAGGGAAGTATTTTAAAGAGAATAAAGAGAGGGTCAGTGTCTTAAAGAGAATAAATGGCAATGTGTTTTTTATTGTGACAATTTTAAAAATTTGAACGTTCACAGCCTATTGTCATTAATACCCCCTTGTACATGTAAATAGCAGCTCTATTCCCGATTATTGAAAACTCGAAACCGCCAAGATATCTTTCAATAGGTGAACAGCTGAACAAACTATGGAACATTCACACCATACAGGGTACATATATTTGCTGGTGGGAATGCAAAATGGTACAGTCACTTTGGAAGATAATTTGGCCACTTCTCCCTAAGCTAACCAATGTTTTCATATAACCCAGAAACTACACTCCTGGGTATTTACTCAATCGATTTGAAAACTTAGGTTCACACATAAACCTGCATATACAAGGTATGCTAAAAAAATACAGTGAACATTTAAATTCTTTAAATTTACTGCAATAAAAGACACATTACCATTAATCTCTCTCAAAATACTTTTCCTTTCTTTAAACACACTTATCCCATTGTTTTTGCCACTTTCTAAAGCAGTTGTAGAAGTGATTAGCGGTGCTGTGGTAGCTACCCCAATGTCCTTAACTGATTCAAAACATTTAACTTTCACGGCCATTTAGACTGTGGGGAAGAGCCAGAAGTTGCACAGTGCCAGATTTGGTTAATAAGGTGGAAAGGACACACCATAATGTTTTCATGAGCCTGCTTTCTGGTGGATGGCACTTGGCAGCAACATTTACCTTATTTTTTTTAATCACAACTCATAAAGGCAGGAAAGAGGACTTCCAGAACTGCTTCAGAAAGTGGCACGGACAATGGGGTAAGTGTGTTCAAAGACAGGGGGAGTATTTTAAACATAATAAATGACAATGTGTCTTTTATTGTAATAAGTTAAAAATAATTTAAACATCGCTACCTATTGCCATCACCCCTTATAAATGTAAATAGCAGCTTTATTCCTAATTACCAAAACCCAGAAATGGTCAAGATGCCTTTCAATAGGTGAACAGCTAAATAAACTATGGTGCATTCATACTTTGGAATATTATTCAGCAATAGAAAGAAATGCACTATCAAACCACAATAATGCTGAAAGATTCTAAAAGCCCCTAAGTGAAAAAAACCCAGTTAAATAGGTTTGTATTATATGATTTTAATTATTTGACATTCTGGGGGAAAACTATACAGCCAGTAAATTTACCAGTGGTTTCCAGGTATCAGGGTGAAGTGTGTGTGTGTGGGAGGAGGGCTCTATAGGTGAAGCACAGAGTATTAAAGTTATTTTGAATTATACATAATAGATATAGGGTATTATGCATTTGTCACAATCCGTGGAACTTTACAGCACACAGAGTGAACTTTGATGTTTGCAAATTTTTTAAAAATCTCATTTAGAAAGTTGAAGGATCCCAGGAAGAGTGCAGACTATGAATCCAATTGTATTACAAAAGTATGGGATAGCATCACTAATGAAGGCAGGCGAAAGTGCCAACCTAAGTAATTTTGGGAATTAGTGGAATCTGAAAGACTAAAGACAAAGAAACTGCACATAAGCACTGTATTCTAATTGATAAAGCATTGCATCTATACAAGTTGATAGGTTGTTGACCACAGGGTTGTGAGTGAACAGTTCTGATCCTCCCACAGATGTATTGGAAGTGGAGAACTAATAGAATGGCAGGTGGTAGAAGCCCAATTTCTTTATTTCTATTGGAATGGAAATTTACAGATAACAAGAGGACCTAGAGTAACTCATATGATAAAGGGGATTAGAGTTGAAGACATCAGTATGAATTCACGGTTTGCTTACAGGTACAGATGACTGCCTATAGAAATACATATAGACAGGTTTTTTTTCCTCTGTCACCTAAAAGAGCCTAAAAGAAACAACACCACAGCAGCAACAAACAGACCTAGTGTCCAGATCTTGGACAATATCATTTTCCAATAAAAGGAACCAGGGATCCTTGGAAAGATGACAGATTCTAGGACAAGGACCAGAAACACACTAGATAAGCCCGGGGCATCTTGTAGGGACAGAAATAAGAAAGTGCAAACAAAAACAAAAATAGAAAACACATTGATAGTAGTATGTCCAAGGAACACAGGAGCCAACTGCAGGAGCCCCCAATGTCCACAGCTGGATCAACTTGAGCAAGATGATACATAAAGTGGTATCAGATTATAAACCAAAGTGTGAAATAAATATTCATGGGCCCATACTGATATAAGTAGATGACTGGTTATGTTAGCAAACAGGAAAGAACAGAGAAAGAAAGGAGAAATCTCTTATGCAGAAGAATTTATGTAGCTACTCCACTATCCAGGAGGGAGGTGTGGCCCGCTCTGTAAGTATGGGCTACACATAATGACTTCTTCCCAGAGAGTACAATATTGGAAAGAGGGGGTATAATGACATTACAGAAACCTGATGAACACTATCTCAGCCTGGTGCTCAAGACCAACATTAACGGCCATAAAGCAAGTTGATAGAGTGGACCCTTGCTATGACATGATGAAAGTAATACTTTAAATCTATGGCCTGTCCCCTAATAACTCATAACCCCAGTCTTCATAAGAAAAACATAGCTGGTGTGGTGGCACACACCTATAATCTCAGTACTTCGGAGGCTGAGGCAGGAGGATGGTTGTGAGTTCGAGGCCAGCCTGGGCTACAAAGTGAGCTCAAGGTCAGCCTGAGCTGCATAGGGAGACCCTGTCTCAAAAAAAAAAAAAAAAAAAAGGAAGAAAGAAAGAAAAACATAGAACAAATTTCAGTAGAAGGGCATCTCCTGAAAGATCTGCCCAATACTACTCAGAACTGTCAAGGATAATAAAAGCAAGGCAAGTCTGAAAAACTGCCCAGCTAGAGAGAGCCTAAGAAGACAAAACAACTGAGTGTAATGTGGTATCCTGGCTAGAATCCTGGCACAAAAAGAAGCACTGGAGGACAAGTATGGGCATCTGGAAAAATCTGTGGACTTCAGTTAATAGCAATATATCAGCATTGGTTTGTTCATCATAACAAAATGTTCTGTACCAATGTTAGATGTTGATAATAAGAGAAGCTGGGTGCAGGGTGTATGGGAAGTCTCTGTACTATCTTCAGATTTTTTCCGGTAATTCTAAACTACTCTTAAAATAATCAATTTAAAAAGAGGAGACAGGCTCTGGAGTCATCTGGGCCACCATCCAAGTTCTGCTCTCTCATGGTTCATATTGAGGGAGTTTTACACCTCTTCTTCTTTGCCTTCCTTTACCTTTGGCTAAGACGACAAAATAAAGCTGTTAATACTCTGGATTTCTCTGAATTCCTTCACTACTCTTCTGGATTCCTTCACCACCCTTCTCTATACCTCTGCAAGTTGATCGCTATGAATGGCACTAACTGTGTACCCTTGCCCCCAACTTTTGCTTGAGTTCTACAAATAGAAGGCATTAGCAGGAAATCAGAAAGAGAGCAAAGAGTGGCAGAGTTATCTGTCCTCTAGTGTTCCTACTGTTTGACTGTGGGTTAGTAATCACTCTTGTGTCCTTGAAAGCTGAAGCCCAGTCTCGGACACCCTCTCTATGGCTCTTCCTCAGGCTTTCTCTAACTACTTCCTGCTTTTGTTCCTGCAGGCATCGGCAGGTAACTGTTACCACCTTGAATATTTTACCATCACTTATTGGTTTCTTTTAACACTTCCTACACCTTTGCAAGCAGCCCCTTCATGAAACTCATCCAAATTTTTCTACTTGGGTGGGCCATATGTATCCTTTCTGACCCTATGGATACTTAAGGGTTCAGAACCCCAATGGCCACCAACACTGCCTTCTGTGCTTGCTTTGCCCTTGATGCCACACCCCACCAACAGTGACCCACCATGCTTCTCTAAGAAAAGCAAGAGAAACTTGTTCCCCACAGACACTTATGCAGCCCCTCACCAGCTCTTCAGTGTCTGCAGACCCCGTAGAAGCAGGAAAATGAGAGATGTACTTCACCCCACAACAGAAGCTCATGGTACAGCGCATTCTCACTACTTACCCAGGCTTTCATTTGAAAAAATGGGGATATTGTTGCAGGCCACCCCATTTCTCTCTAAGAAATTGCTAGGGATAACAAGAAGGAAGCCATTATAAACTTAAATATGAAAAACGTTATAATTGTGTCTCCTCATTATAAAAGTCATATTATTTCTACAGTGTGAAATGTTTTACAATAAGCATGTATACTTTTTGTAATTAAAAGAGTATAGAGAAAAATAAAAGTAATATATGCTTATTATTGACAATTTGAAAAATATTTTAAAAATTTAAAAGACAAAGTAAAAATGGCTTATAATCCTGGAACAACAAAGTGGTACACTGAAAAAAAACTTGAAAATTCTCAGTTCAAATATTGGGTGTTACTGTTTAGCTGTAACATTGTACAAATCAATTAGTTCCTCTGAGTGTCATTTGTCACAGCTGTAAAAAAGGAGACACCAATACTGTCTTGCTCTTTTTTGGCAAGAGATATTATAAGGCATGTCCTTTAGCACAGTTCCTTGTGCAGAGAATATAGGAATGAAGACAGATCTGGGTTTGAATCTCTGCTTGTCAGTTCCAGGCTCTATGAAGCTTAGAAAAATTAGAAAAAAATCTGTAAGTCTATAAAACAGGGATAAAAAGGCTGTTTCCTAGAATTAAGCAGGGCAATCCATGAAAAGAAACAGAACTTCTCCTAGTGCAGTGGATAGCATGTGGTGAGTATCAAAACGACTGTCTTCATCTTCATTATCATTATTTTATACCTATTTTTTTTAAGAGCAGAATATATTTATTGAGGAAAAGAAAGCTATGTCCAAGAGAGGGACGGAAAGGGGCCCCAAGTGTGTTGCGCAGGACCTTGCCCTTCCCAGGGACTTTATAGAGCAAAACCACGAGGTGAGGCGGGTCCAAGATAGGGGCAAAATGGGAAATCACAAGGTGGGCATGAGGTGGGACAAAACTATGGTCAGCCAATAAGATTACAAGTATAATTGTTAGCGGGTATGAATACAGAACAGGGGCTTTTCCTGTAGGGGTTGGGTCAGGGACTCTTCCTGGCTTTTTCAAGGTGATTGCTAGATCATCAACAACAGGCATCATCTACAGGAAAGCAACGAGGGTTGAAGTGACCTACCCACATCTGATCTTTTTTTTATTCATTTTTTAAATTTTAAAAATAAAAGAAGGAAAACATTAACAAACAGACAACCATTTACAAAATAGCAAAAGAACAATACAAACAATACAAAGTCCCACACCTGATCTTAAAGATAGGGTATTTACAACTCTGTGAGCCCAGAGGACCCGTCAGACCCATCCACTGTCCTTAAACTTATACTTTCAGCGATGCATTTATTTAGTTCAAGCCCACTAAAATGCAGCAGGGATAACAGTGGAGCTTATCAGTCACTAGTTTTTTTTAAGAAAAACCTTTTCCAAAGAGGAAGCTTTTCCCACCACCAAGTCTTGCAGACTGATAAAGCCAGGTAAGAACAAAAAAAGGAACAATAACCTTAAATTGGAAAAAAGCAAAATGCAATTTGGAGGAAGCAAAAGGAGGGGGAAAAGTAGAGGCGACGTAAGAGGGATATGAGGTGGGGCCGTGTTCTCTCATTTCTCTCCACAGTGGGAGGAGGTTGGCCAGCTTTTTATGTATTTTATTTATGTTTGCTTGCTGCTTAAGAAACTCATATATTGTTTTCTTTGAGCCAAATACCACTATAAACACTTTATAAATATTAAATCTGTTGGAAACAGACAATATACATGTATAATCACTTGGTTATACATAGGCCTAGGAGTCTCAGGCCTTTTTTAATGTAAGAGGGTATCTGTGCTTCCCTATATATGTCTCTCTTTTCTAGGGCTCAGTGAGACAGCATCTGTGTACCAAATGCGTATATATACCACTTATTAATTCTGAGAAGAAAGACTCATCAAGAACATGTTAGGTCAAGGCAGATGCACACACTGGCCTTCCAGAACTTCTATTCTTATGGAAATAATTAGTCACTATTGTTCTAGGGTACAGCATTCAGCATGAGCAAGCTCATTGCCATTTTCTCTGAAAACAAGTTCTGATGGAGAGAGGGTGGCAAAAACCCAAGGACCTGGTATGGGGGAAGAGGGTTCAATTAAAGACTCAGGTGGGGTCATCACAAGCCCGGATGGTTGCCTGGAGTCAGCCCAGGGTCTCTGCCCAAAACTACTGGAGCTTTGGAGTCTCTGGGTTAACTATTGCCAAGCTCAGCACCTTCTCTGGAGCTCATAGGCACGTGTATGTGTGCAGACACAAATCTCCATCCAAGGATCAAGGTTGTGCTGAGTCCAAAGGCCATGCTGTTTCAGAACTTTCTTATCACTTCATCTCCTGTGGGGACTGTTTCAACAAGTCTGAGGGGATCTGGGGATGATAAATTTTCTTAGGAAAATCATATTAAAGTTCACCTTGTTAAATCAGCCTCCTGATCTTATCAACAGTGGGCAGTTGTTCTAGCAGCAGAACCAAGAGGTGATAAATTCTTTAGGCTGAGTCCGCAGATGGTTATCCTAACAGTGTGGATGAAATCAATGGGGAAGTCATCTAGAGAATGTACTTGGGGCTTATATAATACCAGGCTGGTAATACTGCTTGATCAGATTGGAATCATTATTTTCCTCTGGTGTGTGTGTATCATTTTAACAACAAAGCTTTCAACTGAGTTGGAATTTTCTTCTTCTGTCGAGAGCAGCAGAAACACCTGTTACCTCTATTCCTGTTCTCAGCTACTAAATTCAGATGCTTACTATGCCCGAGCATTTCCTGGAAAGGTTTAGAAACAAGGCTGTGAGAGGAAGTTTTATGCTGCTGGCAATGAGCACAAACTTATGCAATGTCAGTGCTTTTCAGAGGGCCTTTGGTGCAGAAAAAAATATCCCAGCAGATGGAGGGGCACGGAGTTGTGGGAGCCCTTGCCTTTTGGGACACTTTATGGGGAGATGGGACATAAGGTTAACCAAGTGAGTGCTTTTGGGGCATATGCCCCAGTTGATTGGCCACCCGGTAAGTGCCGAGCAAGTCCCACGTGCAGTGGTACCTCAGTACTTGTCATTAATTAGTTCTGGGATGTTGAACAAGTACCAAAAACAAGGAGTACCAAATAAATTGCTTTGATTGTAAATGGTGGCTGATATGTTCTAGTTTGCAAGTACCAAACAATCAGCCCTGGGCTAAAAACTTCCCATCAAAATGCATCAAATACCAAATTCTAGAAGTGTCAAAGCAGTCAAGTACCAACATACGACTGTCCCAGGCACGGTGCTAAGCTCAGATGGAAGCAGCTTGAAGAAGACATTCCCTCTCAGGCTCTCAGGGTCCAGTTCAGGGAGGGCCCAATCTACCTGTTCATTTTTGCACAGCCTAAGGGCTAAGAATGGTCTTTACAATTTTTTTAATGGTTGGGGAAAAAAAATAACATTTCGTGACATACAAAATGCTACGAATTGCTAATGTCAGTATCCACAAGTAAAGTTTCACTGAAACACAGCCTGGCTTTTACATGTATATACTGATGGTTGCTTTTTCATTCTAATGGCAAAGTTGAATAATTGCAGTAGAGACTGTATGGCCTGCATAGCCTAAATATTTACTATCTGCCCTTTAAAGAAAACACTTGCAACCATGATCTAGGAGCACAGACAAGTAAGAGGAAGCTACTTGGAAGGCTGGAGAGTAGTAAGTACAGCCTATAGCTCTCTGCCTTTAGGATTGCAGACAGCAAAGCTATTGACTTGGTCATTGGCAAATATCACTGCAATTACAGAGCTGAGCAAGCCAGGAGGGAGTTTGAGCACCAGGGAAGGTGGTGCTAGCTCAGTGTAGCTGCTAATACAATGCAGGAGAAGACACAAAGCCAGTGAGAGACGCAGGGGAAATGCAGGAGAGGAGACTGACTTGAGTTTGGGTTTCTTTGAAAGCAAAGTCTGAGAGAACAACTTGAGTATAGGGAAGCTAGATGGGAGGCAAGCTGAGGAACCAGTAGTGAGATAGTGGAGAGAGTGAAACAGGAAGGGAGATAAGGGTATGTTTTTTTTTTTTTTTTTTTCAGTACTGGGTTTTGAGCCCCGGGCTTTCATATTCCCAGTCATTTTTTAAATTTTTGAAAGAAGTTCCTGCTGCATTGCATGTTGCCCAGGCTGGCCTCAAACTTACCAACGTCCTGCGTCTTCCAAAAAGGTCTGGAATTGCAGGTGTGCACCACCATGCTGGCTTGATAAAGGGTATCGTAATAACTGTGGGCCACCAGGGCTCCGTTCTTCCGGAGATGCTCGAGGGAACAGTGTGGAAAAAGCCTCATGGTTGCTCCCTCTCCCCGACAGGACGACAGAAGTGGGCGTTTATCTGCTCCTTTATGCTTTGGTTTAACTCATTACCTCCGTTGCACTTTTTGGTTGTACCTGCAGGTGGCTGCTGAGCACCTCCTTAGGCTTCAGTAAGGTTAAAGAGCCCCCTAAACCTGAAGTGAGAGGCGGCAACATGCACGGAACTGTCCACCACTCCGTGCTGAAATCGAGTGCGTTTGGATCCGGAGCCATCCATCACGACCATCTGCTGCAGAGATGTCCACACAGCTAAATAGAAGGATTAACCTTGGCCCCAGGCTGTGGTGCAATTTACTGTGCTAACTCCCGATGCTGGCTGCTCTGATCCCCGGGCTGACTGTGCAGCAATTGGGGGAGCCTGTGGCTCATGTGCCGGAAAGAACAGTTCTGGGGATTGGAAGCCCTTGGTTCCATCTGGGCTTATACAGTCTTGTTCCTGACTGACCCTGGTAATATAGGTCTCTTCGATGGGAAAAAATTGCCATAAGTGCCATAAGTGAGAAACACTTATACATTTGTGATGAGGATTAAATATGCTTCAAGTTTTACAAGGACAGAGTGCCATGTAAATATGATAGCATTATTACTATTACTTCTGTCAGAGGCCCCTTTTCATTTCTCCCCTCTAACACAGAAGATTTTTCACAGAGTACTAATTACCCATCAGCAGCTTGCCAAGAGCCCTGTTCTGTGTCTATGCAGTGTTTCTTGGCAGTGGAAGTTGTCTTCCACAGGTTGGACAGGTTTGCTTGGCCCTAGCACGCGTCTTGTTACCCAGTGGATACTTTGGCATTTCTCCACCTCGTTGTTGATCAGTCCCAGCTTGTAGGCACCAAGGAACTACAGTATCTATAAAAAACTAGGAAGCTTGCTGGCATTGACGGGGCAGAGTAACGTTTGGCCAGGATTTTCCTTTGAAAATTAAAAAAAAATAAAATGTGTAGGACTTTTCTGGACTTGGTGCCACTCTGTTTCTTGGGATTAAAAAAAAAAAGAAATATGTTTGGGTGGCAGATGGTAAACATCTTCACATTATAAACGTCTCACTTTCCTAAGACACTTGAAAAGGCATTTTTCATATTTCTAAGCATTTGATCTTTGATTGTGTCTGCTACCGGTACAATATCTAGGAGAAAAAGAATACCCTATTGCTTTTAGATATATGCTACATATCCCTCCCCAGTAGAAAGTGTTTTTCATCAAAGGGAGAAATAAGCAGAGAAATGAAGAAAGAAATTGAGAGAGGGTGGTGGGAAGGGTGGAGACAGAGGGCAGTGAGCCATCTTAGGATGCCATCCATACCTTGGGCTGTCAAAGGAGAAGCAGGAGCAGAGAGAAATGATAGCAATTGCTGATCATTAACATCTGGAATTCAACACTCATCACTTTCTCGGTTCAGTCTAGGTGATAATGTTGCAGGAAGATCTGTTTTGCTCAAATCCATTTTCACAACAACTGAGAGAGTCATCAGGTATAACCGGTTCCATTTTAGAGATATGGGAAGTGAATATCTAGTGTTTTCTGACAGTGAACTTGAAAACTTGAGAATTCAGGTATGTCCATTTCATGGGCCGGTATCACCTTGAAACAGCCTGGTTTCTGTCTTTTTTTGGTCAGTTCATCCCTCCACTTCCAATGTCATTTAATTCTTCAAAGAAACCATGAGAATTTGGGCTAAGCTTCTGCCATTTGGAGAAAGAACTTTAAAAAAACCTGAAGCTTTCCAACTCTAGAATTAATCCCTTTGGTTTCTTTTTTGTTTTAAATACCAAGTTGCAGAAACACTCACGATTCATAAAGAAAAGCACAGATCAAAGGCAAGAGTTAAACCTACCTGCCACTTAAAAGATTTTCCCACCATTGCTGTATTTGGAATTTGCAGTAAGCAACATGTCTCATGTCAATTGCTTCATCTTTTTTCATGCTGTCTGTCCCTGAGAACTTGACAATCTAACATTTTCCCACCAATCAGAGAAGCCAACTTGATATCCTTATTTCTACCTAATAGATAAAGGCCCTAAAATGGAGAAATGGCAAGTGACTTTTCTGGGGTTCTTTTCAAAGTTAATAGAGGAGTTGGCCTTTGGAGCTGTAAATTTAGCATCCCCTTCTACTTGCTTACTAATATATGCAGACCAGTCCTGAACGCACATGATAAAATGCATATTTTATATATCCTTAATCCTACTTTGCCTCTCCCTCCAGAGAGATAATTCCTTTCTTTATCTAATTGACACCTTTCTTCCCCCAGGAACAATGAACACAGGCTACTGCTCAGTCCCATCCTGGTTGAAAAAATTTCAGACTTACCAGAAACCAAAAGGAACCACAGGCACAAAAGCCTTAGCATACACGAAGACACTTCTGCCTTCCCACTCGCCTGGAGGCTATGGTCTTTGCTGCATAGCGATAGTTCAAGTGCCAGCCACTAAACTGATTTGACTTAGAAAAAAAAGAAACATCAAATTTCAGTTGAAACCTGTATTAAGTGCCTATAATTCATAAGGCATAGAAAACAAAGAAGAACATTGAGCCTCCCTGAAATAGACTTGCCAGAGAGAAGTATTGCCTCAATTTTCCTGGTTCAAGTTTTCTAGCCTCTTCAGTAGGACCATCAGCTATCTCTGGTGTAAGAGAAACATCTTAATTTAGCAGATTCAAGAACAGAGCCAAACAACTGGATTGGGAATTCCTCTGGTTTCAGAGCTGCGATTTCTTCCACTAAGCCCAGTCCCTTTGGAGCATGCACTGACAGTGACCCACCAGCAACTGGCCAAATGAGTAAGCCTTACCTTCTCTGCCCTCAGTACCCACATGCAAGATTAATGCCTAGAGTTTGAGAATTGTCACAGATTTGGCTTTCCAGGAATCTGGAGTTTTACTAGGGAATTCTCTTGGGAATGACACATAAAAAGAAAGGAAACTTTGGAAGAAGAATTGGACAAAGAGAAACACTGGTCTGTGATGCCGTCTCAACAGCCCACCTTATAGGCAGCTGTGACAATGTACTCAGCTCAGAGCTGTCCTAGTTGGGGCAAGAAGGCCTGGCTTTTAACAAGTTCACTATGGGGCTGTAATTTGTATGTCTTGCTGTCAGGTAGCTCTTAACCACCAATGGTGCCTGCATGACTGTACCATTGAGTGGCTTGGGACAGTCCTATTGGGTGGTAAAAGCTGCTCGATGGGATAGTCATGAATGTACCACTAATGGTTCAAGCTGAATGCATTAAATTCTCTCTTGATCAGTCAGTGGATGCAGATTGTCTTAGTTACTTTTTTCTCTTTGCTGAAACAAAATAACCAATGCCCACAGTTAAGGCAGGAAAGCTTTATTTAGCTCACAGTTTGTAGAGGTTGTAGTCCATAATCAGCTGGCTCCAAGGCAGGGTGGCAAGGCAGGGGGGCAACTGTTTACAGTGACAAAAGACAGAAAAAGCAACAAGAGCAAAAAGGAGGAGCAAGCCTCTTCTCCATCCCTTGTAGTGTATGTAGGCTCTCTGCCCTAGGGAGAGTGTAGCAATCACACCCCCAATCCCAGCACTAGACAATGGACCAATCACAAAATCTAGATTCAGTTGCATCCGAAAGGCCCACCCCCCATGGCTGCATGAGACTTTGTGAGGACATCCAGACACACACCAGAACAGATTTTCCTAGGAAGGGAGCATGACCTTGGGCAAGGTGGTTCTCTTTAGAACTCTCCAGAGGAGGATGGCAAAGTGGCCAACAATAGCTTCCAGCAGCTGAGCAGCAATTCCTTCATTTTGGAAGGGGATCTGGGTTATAAATCACAGTTTCTATCATAACCATAATAGAACAGGCACTGATACTTCCAGCAAAAGATCAGAAATCAGATGACAATGAATTCAAAATTCTCCGATTCCCTAGTCCCTCCAGCCCCTCCAGATGGTCCATTGACAGGAATCTTATTACATGCATTCAAGAAGCTTTGGAAGACGTAAGACATAAGCTGAGAGATACAAGCTTAAATCTTCTTATTTGCACAGTCTTGACATGATACAAAGGACATGTTCACTAGCATCAGGGGGCCAGACAGTGTCTCAAATGTTAGTTCTATGAGACAAGGATGCGACTCCGAGTATATCCTCTTTGTTGCTAAGGAAACTCTGAGCTTGCAGAGTTCAGGTTGGCTTAACTCAAAACTGCCCTGGAACGTGGTAAACAAAAAAGGACAGATTTGCCAAGATTTCACTTATGAAACAAGAGCTGAGGCAAGCTGGGTGGGTGACTTGAGCCTTTTGAGTTACTCCTTAGAAATCCTTCTACTCATAGCACAGGAGGCTGGACTCCAGTAACAGTGCAATAGATACTCAGAAGTGGGGCTTACCTTAAAACTGGGAAAGAGATCTACTGAGAGAAATTATGACCACTCCTAAGTTTGGATATGCTTTTCCATTTCTCCACTCTACCATTTTAATCTTGATGTGAAGAAAGAGATCTGGGCCCAAAATTAAGTTCTGGTATCACAGAGTTCTAGGTAAGATGGGTTTATTATTGAAAAAGGTCCAATTTAATGCAAGTGTGGAGGGCTGATCTGCTGTTTTCAGTAATAACCTTTTGAGTTGTGAACAATTACAGAGATGGATGCACTGATGTAACTGAGCTGATCTGCTTAGATTGTCTTGATTTTAGTCAGTAAGTTCCTATATCCTATCCCTGTGTGAAATCTTCCTATGCATTCTTTCAGTGGATATTTTTGTGGATCTACTTTTGGTAAGATATTGCATTAGAAAGTGCAGTTATAAAAAGCTATTGATAGGCTTTTCCCTTGGGGAAAACATAGTAGGCCTTATGGTGGTTTTTCCTAGAATCACTGTGTCAGTCATAGTGTTAGGAGGGTCAAGGTTGCATTAGAATAGAAAAGATATTTGAGGATTAGTCTCAGGCTCATTGGCCCTGACTATTCATGTGAATGCCAAGGTTTCTGCTGGGGCAAGAGCTCTGCCTTAAACCTCAGGGGCCTCAGCATCCTCTCTGACACTTTGGAAAACTCTTCTGCCTAGTGTTGGACTCTGACAGGATGGACTTTTTGAACTTTGATATGGCCATCTTTCCACCTTCATGTATCTCAGCATCACAGAAACTTCTGCTGACATGACTCACCCAATTGGCTGGACTTCTACATACTTATGTCATCCTGGGCTATGACCTTCCTATGGTCCTTCATACTTGGTGGCTTCCTTCCTTCCCCCCTCTTTCCCTCCCTTCCTTCCTTCCTTTCTTCCTCACTGGGGCTAAGGCCGCTGTCTGTCCTCCTTTGAGAACCATCCACATAGCCACAGTAATTCTGCAAACCCAGTTCTACTTACTTACAGTTTTCCCTCTTTCATCTTGTCCAGCAGCTGAGAGGCTAGTATGCCTTCAGCATAAGCCTCACTTTTGATGACAATGTCTATATTAAGCCATAACCAAGAAAGATATCATCCTTCATACCATTTATTTTATTTTTTTTCCAGTACCGGAAATCGAACTCAGGACCTCACATTTGCCAGGCAGGCACTGTGCCTCTGGGCTAAAACCCCAGCCCCTCTTCATGCCATTTATATCCCACCTCCTCCCCTGTGTTCCCATCATGGATTTCTGTGTATGCAGTGGACAGGACAGCAGCTCTCGAACTTGAATGGTATAAAGATTTCAAACTCATGTGTAAAGTCAATTGACCCTGATGACCTCCTTTGATTATTTTCTCCAGATAATTGTATAGATCAGCTTGAACTAGGAGTACGCTTAGGGCACTGGTGGTGAACCTATGGCACATGTGCTGCAGCCAGCACACAGAGCCCTCTTTGTCTGCACTTAAAACAAGTTACCTCAACATCAGCTCCAGTAGCCCAGCATCGGATAACTGTACATATGGGCCATGCGCATGCTCGAAAAGGAACAGTGGCACAAGGTGATGACGTCACCACCCGCGACTCATTAGCTGCGACCCTCCCAGTTTTTTCATGGCTGGTCAGTATTCATATTTCATTGTCGTAATGGCACTTCATGATAAATAAGTGGGTTTTGGGTTGTAGTAAGGGCACTTGGTCTCTGAAAGGTTTGGCACCACTGAGCTAGGGCTTTAAGCATGGTGGGCATGGGTTCTAATGCCACGTTTGCCTTTTTCTGTGACTTTGGACATATTATTTAGCTTTGTAAGTCTCTGTTTCTCTAACTGTAAAACAGTGACATCCTGCTGTCACTCCGAGAATTGTGAGTGTTTAAATGAGATGGTTTATTAAAGTGTGGGTTTAGTGTCCAATGAGAGCCCAAATCACAACAAATATATATATTTTGGTGGTGGTAGGGTGATACTGGGGATTCAACCTACAGCCTTTTTTATAGAGCTTCATCTCCAGTCCTTAAGAAAAAATGTTTTTGAAAAAAATTTGAGACAAGTTCTCTCTAAGTCACTAAATTGCCAAAGTGGAGCTCAAACTTGGAATCATCCTGCATCAACCTCCCAGAGTGCTGGAATTATAGGCTTTCACCTCCATGTATGGCTTCTATTATAATTTTTAATTGTGATAGTTTCTCCCTACTCAAATCTGCGAAGAACCTTAGTGCTAGATTTGCGGCACCAGTATTGAGATGTGCCTCAGGCAGGTCTGGGGGAAGAGCAGTTTGGGAAATATAAGAAATGGACAGGTAGCTTGAGGGGAGGCTCTGGGGTTTAGTCGAGACCTATCAGTGGGTCTCCTTTCTTCTTTTTTGCCTTTTCTTTTCTTTTTAGTATTGCTTTCTAGAATCTCTAGCTTTTTGTTTTCCTTTATGTTATGGATACTTTCAAATATATATAAAAAATAGAGGGATGCACTAATCAATCTCCTATGTGCTAACCACATGGTTTTAACAATGATCAGTATTCTTGCCAATCATGTGAAAGTTGCATTTGGTGCCTTAATTTCTGCCAGATGTGGAAGGGAATCACCACGTCCGTTTTCTTGGCTTTAGGAGCCAATAGTGATAATAGTGAAGACCTACAGTGCACCCAAACCCCAGGACACCTTCCACAAAAGCCCTGAAACACAGCATTCCCTCTTTCCAAGCACAAGAGATTTCTGGCAATGTTGGAGTTTTCCAATCTGCCACCCGCCTTCCCAAGCTTGTCCAAAAATCCTAAACATAACCACATCACACTTCTCCTCCCTCCCACCACATTATGCAGTACGAAACAATTTGAGATTAAAGTGACAAATTAGCTGTTAACTGCTAAATATTTAATGTCAAGAAAAAGCTGTTTAAAAGCCATAAAAATTCAGGCAGTAAATCTAAGTAGGATAGTGGAGAAATGTTATATTAACTTAGATTTTGCAGTACTTTAATATTGTCTTATATCAGGCATTTGCCAACTGGAGAATACACAGCACATTTACTGCATAAATTTATGAACATGTTCTAGTCACCCCATCCATTTTCTCTGTATTGTTTTCTGTTGGCATTTATAGCAACTTCAGTTTGTCTCTGCACAAGGATAAGTGATTTTTAATTTCTTCCTTCCAGATTTGGCCCTTGTTTGCTGGAGTACACTTATGGCCAGCTTACTTTTCTTCCATCATCCTTGAAAAAATCAGGTTGATTTTTTTAGAATTTAAGTGGTAGAATCCAAGACAGTCCTGGAGAGAAGTTAGGGATTGGAAACTATCACTTGCCACCTCTGCCAATGATTCACTCTCAGAGTCCAAGTTGCTACTTTTAATGTTTTCCACTGAGATTGCTGTGAGGGTAGTGATACTTTGCACAAACCAGTTCCCCAGGGATACAGAGGGAGTTAATGAAGTAATAATGAGGTGACAGTGTCAGTGAGTTACAGAATGACCTTTGGATGAAAGTGGTAATAAAGGAATGTGGATCAAATGAGAACTTCTGGCTATTTGCTCATGGTATCTCCACTTCTGGAACACTTCATCTCCTTCTTTGTAAATGGTCATGGGGATGCTGTATACAGCTGTAAACGTTGTGCACTGTATAGCTCCAGAGCTCCACTCACACAGACCACAGAGTGACTGGCTCCATCTCTGGGAGAACTTTTCTCATCAGTTCATTCTTCAGGTCTTTCTAGTCAGTGGACACTTAAAGGTGCTACCAGAGGTGCCTCTGACTTCAATCTGTTGAAAGAACCATGCTCTGTGTATAGTCACTATCAAAAACGTTCCCCAGAAGGTTTGAGTCGAAAGTTTGGTTGCCAGATGATAGGCTTTGGGAACTGATTGAATTGTGAGCATTCTAACTTGATCAATGGATTAATACACTGATGGGAGCATAATTTAATGACAATATAACAACTACTATTAACTTCCTATTATCTTATTTTGAAACTCTGTATCATTTTTATTATTTTTGTGTTGTCTTGCTTTTGTCTTTGTTGTTATTTTGGTTTTTTTTCTCCCTTTAAAATAAAAAGAGAAAAAATAGTTTAATGACATCACTGGGAGGTGATAGGGCCTACTTAAAGGTAGTGTGACTTATGGGAGCACATCCTTGAGGTCTGTATCTTGTTCCTGGATCCAAGTCAATCAGTCTCTATCTCTCTATGTCTGTCTGTCTGTCTGTCTCTCTCCTGTTCACCAGGAATTGAGCTGCTTTGCTTTACCACATGCTCCCTGTGATGATGTTTCTGCCTCACTGCATGCCCAGAATCATGGAGCCAGGTGACCATGGACTGAAACTCCAAAACCATGAACCAAAAGCCATTTCCCTTCTCTAAATTGTTTTTCCTTAAGCATTTGTCACAGTGATGAGAAGATGGTATACTCCCTCAAAGGATTCTCACTAGGGAATACTGAAGAAACTAGATGCCAATACTGAGCCGAGAAGGAGGCTTTAACTGCATTCATAAAACCCAGTACCCTCATTGATGTTGAGCTACCCATAGTAAAACTACATCAGGGTGGGCCTAAGACTTAACCGTTGCCACTGGAAAACCAAAATGGGTACTCAAGCACAAACAGTCCTTTCATGTGAAGATAGATCAGCTTGAGGTTTAGCTTGAAGCTTTCTGGATATAACTGACAGAATTCCATACCTAAATGCTGAGGCTACAAATAGACATAAGCATTTTTCCAGCTTCAGACTTTCTTGGGAGCCATAAGGATCTAGGTTTAGTTGAGATACAACTAAGCCTCACTTTGCTTCAAACAAGAGATTAGGACTTTTCTATTAACACCATTTGGGTGCCTAGCCAGAGTCCTACTGTAGACCTTGACCTGTGCACTCCCCGCCAGTCATCCTCTAAGCCTAGCTGGTCCATCTCTCATCACTTCAGCCAGCTAACTTCAGCCCAGGGTAAAGAAGCTGTACTAATAGTTCGATACCTTGCCATATGGTACCTGTGACATATGTTATACACAATATTCTTCCACCTTAGTCTGGAAGAAAGAGAACAAGTTACATTGCTCTTCCCCTCTCCAGAGGCGAGCACAGTGACAAACACACTGCGGCAAATCAAAATGCATTTGTTAATAGAATCTTGCATATGAAATAGGCAGTTTAAAATTGCCCAAGTAATAAGAATAATATAGCTCTATATAATCTACCTTTTATTGCCTTGTGTTTGCATGCCTCTGGTTAGTAACCCACACTTATTTCCATGTTGAGTGTGACAAAACTATGTGGTTATGTATCTATAATTTTCCTTTTGGAAAATATACTTTATGGTCACACAGACTATAGCTTTATTTCCCTCTGTACATTATTTTAAAATATTATCTTGCAGCTAACCTATCACTTCCAATGGCCACCTAGAGTTGCCCTCCTCTACTATACAGCTGACTGTTTCAGAGAAAGGTCTCATAAAAGTTAAAGGAGAACTAAGGTAGAAAATATGAAGGTGGGAATGAGGAAAAGAGAAATTATATCTTATGCTACCATATGGCTGCATTTAATTCTTACAACCCCATTTTCCTGATAAGAAAACTAGTGCTCTGAAAGTCAAATAACTACTTAACATAAGATAGGTCTTTAAAAGTAGAATTTGACTCAAACCTCGATTTATCTGACATCAGTATCCAGGCTCTTTTCACTACATGTGCTTTAGAAGAAGTTAGGTTGGTAAGGTAGGTAAGTCAATGATGAAAACTTTGAGGGTTAAGGATAAAGCCAGGATGAATGATACCCTACATAGGCCAGTTGTTTGATGGTGAAAAAAGACAAAAAGAGATAATATTTTCATACAAAATGTGGCCTTGATTTTATCCAACAGAAGGGCATGATAACATCTGTCTGCCCAATGCTAATACAATGTCTGGCTCCAAATTTGTGCTTAATTTGTTGAATACATTTCTAGTCTCTAATGTGAGACTTTTCACAATTAGATTTCAGCAAGAATAATCATATGCACCTTTAATGATCTTAGCTACTGTGCTTACAAATTTTCTAAAACTGCAATCAGTAAATCTTCCATTAGAAGGCAATTGAACAAAGCAGTTTGGAGCTGTACTGTCTGACACCATAGCCACTAGCCACATGTGACTATTTAAATTTTAACAAATTGAATGAAAAATTCAGCTCCTCGGTTGCACTAATCACATTTTAAGTTTCAAATTTACATGTAGTTGGTGGCTATGACATTGGCTAAGGTAGATACAGAACATGCGCATCACCCCAGCAAGTTCTATTGTCCAAAACTAAGTTAGAGCATGGGTTTAGTGCCAGACAGACTGGGGTCAAATCATACTTTCATCTCTCAATGGTTCGGGAGCTAATTAGTTGGCATTCATAAAATGAAAATCATAGCTGTACCCGTCTTAGCCTAAGTTTTCCCATAAAGTGGAGCCCAAAATGAAAGTTAACAGGCAGATGCATTACTGGGGAGTGACTTTCCAAAGAACAAGCATAAGGAATCTGGCATATGAGAAGGGAAGGAGGGGGACTGCACACAGAGTTGTACATTTGAGCTGGCCTGAGCTGTAGGTAATTGGCTTCTTGATCCTGCAAGACTCAGAAAAGCTGTATTTAATGCATCTCAGAATCATTCATCTGGAGAGTATAAGGGGAAGGGAAACATTTATCTTTCAGTTCCTATCCATTTTTCTTTCCTGGAGCCTGGTGATTCAGATCTTAGTATCTAAATGGGGTAAGCATTAGTTGCCTTACCAGGCAGCAGGAACTAGAATTCCCATTCACCACTCACTCACCACTGCATTGATTCACCTGGCTTTCAGAAGACTCCTCGCTATTAAAACTGTATAGTAGTAGCTACTTGTGATAATCAGGGTCAATTACTCTTGACCCTGATAATTTCTTTCTGTTTCCTTATCCTTTACCATAAATATCCCAAAGTGATCAGGTGGTGGTGGCAGCTTCAAATTCAATGACTAAGGGCCCTGGCATTCATCATGTATCCATCTCCACCATGTATGTTAGTTGTGGAGAGATAGCACCATATATCTTGTTTTTACTCAATGTATGTACCACATCCTTGAGAAAAATGTCACAACCCAGTAGAGTGTTATCCCTGAGATAGCAGATTGGGGATGACACTCCCCAACAGAGTTTTCTATTAGGTCAAATAATGTGATACAAGGACCAAGCCAGAAAATCCTGTGATCATGTGGTAATTGTTGCACTTCTTTGACATATAAACAGGCTCTACTAAGACAATGCTGTGCTGTGTACTATGCTAAGAGATCAGGCATCCTGCAGATCAATAATGGTGGCTCAGCTGGAAGCACTACAGTAGAAAGGCAAATACTTTACCTGAAGTAAGTAGGAATTCTGATAAGGATAACTTTCTGTTCCCTCTAGAATAGAAGGATCTGATATAATTAACCTGTCACCAGTATCTGGCCAGTGTTCCCTGAAGAATGTGCTATATCAAGGGCTCAAGGTGAGTCCTTGCTATGGGCAGGTAGGGCATTCAGTAATGCTGTTAGCTTTTGTGTGCTTTTGTTTTCATGAACAGCCACCATTCCTGCTCCTGTGGCCACCATGTTTATAAAAGCATTCTGCCATCATTGGAGTGGCTTAGGAGAGAGGCTGGCGACATCTATAATATGAGTTATCCTGTCTATCCACCTGGCTGCTGAGATCTTCCTCTGCAAGGGATGTTCTCTATTGGGCATTGATATGAGACACAAAGACCTGCATGCTTTCTTCGTAGAAGTCAGAAGTCCATCAGCATGCCTTTTCTCCAGGCTTGTTTGTCTCATATCTCACAGTTTTATACCTTTCAAGCCCCTGCCCACTAGTCAAAGTATTCACTGCTGCTCAGGAATCCATGCCTTCAACCATCTTTCCTTTCATAAAAGAATAGAATGATTAATGCATTACTGATCTTTGCTTTGCTTTGACACTGTACTTTATAAAATCCAATTTGGATCAGCACCGAGATACGATGCAATTCATCTATGAGGGAATTGTTTCTTCCTGTTACAGTAGTTGGATGAAGGGCTCCCCGCTCCAGCCTCATAAGACCCATTGGTGTGACTTGAGGAGGACATGCTCATACAGTGGAGCAGGTGACTTGGGGACAGGGCCAACTGATCATATGTTTTGCATGTGCCTTCTAGGCCTGCTCTGGCATGATCCTGTTCCTGTTTGTAATGCATAGTGGATTGCAGCTATGTGAACTGACTTAGTGGTTTGGTGATTGTGGCAGCAGTGAACTCAGAGTGGTCAATTTGAGCCTGACATTCACTTTTATGTCCCAGGTGTTAGATTTCTAATAAGGTCAAGAAGCATGAAAGGGATTATTTCTCAAAAGGAGAGCAATTCTTTGCTTTAGAGCTCATAGTCTTGCTACAGATATGTTATAGTCTGAATGTAAGGGCTTGGCAAAAACAGACTCAGAATTCTTATCCACCATAGTTCTCTTTAAGTGAGTTAGACCTGCTGTGTCAAGTGGCAGGGCAGTTCGTCCCACTCCTGGCCCTGTTAACAGAGTTTTTTTTGTGTGTTCTGGGTCAGTTTTCCATCACTATGAAAGCTACTTGAAACAACATATGAAGAGAAAAGCTGTATTTTGGCTCAGAGTTTTAGAGGTTTTAGCCCAAGATGGATCAGTTCAATGGCTTTGGGCCTGTGTGAGGCAGCAGAGCATGGTGGGGCTGTGTGGAAGAGAAAAACCTGCTCACCTCAGGGCTGGGAAGCAAAAGAGAGGCAAAGAAAGGGTGTGGGTTGCCCTCCGAGTGCACAACACCTGCTCCCTACCAAGCCTAAGATAATAGCTTCCCACAAGGCTTTGCCTCTTAAAGGTCCCAACACTTCCCAACAGCACCACCCTGGGGACAAAACCTTTAACACATGGACTTTGGGAGGATATTTAAGATACAGATTATAGCAGGATCCCACTTGAAAAATGGATGCCTTTCTTTTTTACTTTTTTAATTAGTATATGTTTGTGATACATAATAAGTGCATTTCTTCTGGGGAATCCATACATATCAGATGCCTTTCTGATCATCTGTTAAACTGATTCAAGCACATGTACACTGCTACCATAGTCCAAAAAGACTCATCAAATATTAAGCCTCCTCCTCACTAAAAGGAGATACAAAGTATAAAACTTGTCCTTTACTTTAGAGACACATACCCCTGGAGACCCCAGACCCCTAAAAATTTCATCATCAGCTGTATATTTATGAAAAATATAGAAAAATATAGAAAAGACATCAGAGGGGTGCAATTAGCAAAATCTAACCTGTGTGAAAAATGACCCAGTTTCTTTAACAGATAAATTGAAAAAAAGAAAATGGAAGGGAAATTTATAAACTAGAGACTTTGAAAACATATCAGCTAATATATAGGTTTTATTTGTAATATAGTTTATTTAGAAAACTATCTTCTAAAAAGTGACACTTAGCTCGGTGTAGTGGTACATGTCTATAATCCCAGCACTTGGGGGCTGAGGCAGGTGGACTGTTCTGACTTTGAGGCCAGACTGTGCTACACAGTGAGTTCAAGGCTGAGCTGAACTACATAGTAAGGGCCCTAACTCTCGCTCTCAATAAAAGTGACTTTTATGAAACAGTTGACAATTTGAATGGTTGAATATCTCATAATATTAAGAAATTATTATTTTAAGAAGTTTTAAGGAAATGATAGTAATGTTAAAAAGTTCTATCCTTTAGAAAAGCATATGTAATGTTTATAATGAAAAAATATGACATCTAGGATTTGTTTTAAAATAATATGGGGGATGCAGGGCATGGTGGTGCATCTCTGTAATCCCAGCACTCGGGAGGCTGATATAGGGATCACCATGAGCTCAAGGACAGCTTAGGCTACATAGTGAATTCAAGGCCAACTTGAACTCTATAACAAGACCCTGGCTCAAAAAACAATAGGGGAGGGAGGGAAATTATTGTTTAAGCTAGGAAAAGGACATACATGATTTATTATATTATTTTCCCTAATTTTGTGTATGTTGAAATTTTTCCACAATAAAAATCTAAATTTTCTTAATTAAAAATGTTAAATTATTATTAAATAATTACATTAGCTGAGCTTACCATGTAAGTCTGTGTATACATAATTATGGGGCCAGAACCCCAGCATCTTTTAAGCCTTTGATGGTAGCATTAACCTCTGCAATTCTTTCTAGGAGGCAAGATTGCTCTATTATCCTGATCAGAAAGGTAGAGGAGGAAGGCAGGGACAAGGGCTTCCCTTCCTATCACTGAGATTCTCTACAGATCAAAGAACTGTATTCCTTCCAAGTCCCAAGTATATCTATCCAAAAGACACACTCAGGAATTTTCTGTAAGTGTCTCATATTGCAGCATCAATGAGGAACTCAGGAGCAGCAAGCAATCAGTGTTTGGCAGGAGTCAAGGGCACCACCAGGGAACATCTGTATGGAGCAGGCTGATGTCTATGTATAGATAGCACTGGTCACTACAATACAGGCTAGGTTAGCATGTACCTGAAGCTGAGGGAATGTGAAGCAGTGCACAGGGAAAGTCCTATTCAGCACCCACCTCAAAAGATTGTAAAGGGAAAGATCAAGTGAGAAAAAATGTAAAACTGTATTGTATGTTAAATACTATGTACTCAACAACTGTTAGCCACTCTGTTATTGCTCTCATTCTCATCATTATTATTACCCTGAGGGATGGAATTTTTATTTAGAGCAAGGTGCCAATAGCTTAAATTATTATACTACCTCCCATTATCTCTGGGGACTTCTTCAGGAATTCACTGCTTGCTTAGCTCCATAAGGCCTATAAGCATAATTAAAACTACAGAAGCAATTGGCATTTTACCTTTTCCACCAGAATCTCTGCTGATAATAATAAGATATTCTTTTTTAAGTTCTCTTCCCTCCCATTATTAATTAATTTTTTACCTAGTAGCCATGCTGTCTGTTTCTTATTCCTTAAATTCTCTTCTCAGAGGCCTGTTATGATTTCATTATGGCATTTGGATTCTGAGCTCTTCCTAATTCTGAATCTTGTGACTATATTATCAGGGTCACAAAACATGCTTTCTTGCAATATAAACATTCAGGTTTGTTCAGAGGGAAAACATGAGAAAAATGAAAAGCAGCCAATTTCCAAGAAAGAAAAATGAGAAATAAAAATCATAAAACTGAATAATAATATAAAGATGAAGTGATAGATATAAACCTAAATATATCAGTAACACAAAACTTTGAAGCTAGATTCAGAAGATGCAAATACATACATATATAATATATATATATATATATTCTGAAGTTGCAGAAAGACTAAAAGCAAAAACATGTAATTTCTGTTTCCAACCAAAACTGAACAACACAAACCAAATTCATTCTCTACCTGAAACAACAAAAACAAACAAAATGTATGAAATAATTGTCTTCATACCACTGCACACCAGACAATGAAAACCAATGTTCTCAGAAAGATGGGATACAAATGAGATGGCCTTGCCTCCTGCCTCAGTTTACTGTGTCCAGAGTTCCCAGATTGCTAAGGAGGGGTGGGTAAACTCTAGTGAAGAATCCCTGGATGGTGGAAATGGAGCTCAGAGTCTGGGGACAAAGGTGACTGGAGTTTGCAGGCTAAGTACTGTACTGGAACGAGCTGAAGAGATAGAGAGCTTTGGAGATTTGCACAGGGTACCCGACTATTCAGCAGAATACTGATCAACACACACATGTGCAGGAACTGAGACTACACAAAGAGCCACTTGAAAAGATGACAGGGAATAGTACAAAACTCTCACACATGGCTGGGAAGAATTAGTACCTCTTCCCGCCAGTCAATCTAGAAACCCAGTTCACAGATAACCGGACAGAGTAGTTTGAAGGGTCTTGCTTCAGCAATGAGGAATGATTTGTGCTAGACTAACTCCTGCTCTAACCCTACCTAACAAAATGTAAATAAAGAGGAGAAAAGATCATTTGGTTTCTAACTACACCCCAGAGTAGAACACAAACTTATTTATAGTATTACAAAAATATATAGCCCCCAGCAAGGTAAAATTCACAATGTCTGGCATCCAATTAAAAATAATCAGGTATGAAAGGAAACAAATATATGATCCAGAATGAGAGGCAAAATTTATAGATCGACACTGACCAAGAACTGGCAGATAACTCAATTAGCAGTCAAAGACATTAAAACAACTATTATAAGTGTATTTTTAAAAGGTTCATAGAGATATGAACATACCTTTAAAAACCAAATTAAACATCTAGATATGAAAATTACAACGTATTCAATGAAAAACATGTTGGATGGGTTAATGGCAGATTAGATATTGCAGAAGAAAGAAGAAAAGTGAACTTGAAGAATAATGGCAATAAAAACTACTCAAAATGAAACACAAAAATTTTTAATAAAAAGAACTGCAGTGAAATTGGAGGTAACAGTAAGTGGCCTGAAAGATGTGTAAATAGAATCCCTGAAAAAGGGAGCAGGGGAGAGATAGAAAAAATATTAGAAAAAAAAGAAGGAGTAGTCTATTGATACATCCAAAATAAATTCCAAAATAATTATAAGTGACAGAAGCCAGATTTTTAAGAGTGCATAGTGTGTGACTCCATTTTTTTCTTTTTGGGGTACTGGGAATCAAACTCATGACCTTGCGCTTGCCAGGCAGTCACTTGTGCTGCTGAGATATATCCCTGGCAGTGACTCCATTTGTATAAAATTCTAAATAAATGAATCCACAGTGACAGAAAGAGGATCAGTGGCTGCCTGGGAATGATGATGAAAGGATGCAAGGAGAGTAGAGGGAAGAGAAAGAGGTGAAAGAAACTTTGGGGAGAACTGGTCATGTTTGTCATTTTGATGGTGCTGATAATCTTATGGGTGCATTACTATGTCAGTACTTCTTTGGCAGTATGCTTTACTTATGTGTAATATATTAATGTTCGTTATATTTTGGTAAAGTTTTAAAAAAACCCAAAAAGTTGCATAAAATTAAACTAGACAAATAGTAACTTAAAGAAAGCTAGTGTTTAGCTCTACTTATATGTAGTGTAATATTTTAGTATAAAAATTACTAGTGGTAAAGATGATATTTCTCAGTGATAAAATTGCAATTTTCAAAAAGGTTGAGTGACTTTAAATTAATATATTCCTAATATCATGTCAAAATATAGAAAGCAAAAATGGGCAAAATTAAGAGACAGATAAATCTACAATCTCACTAAGAGATTTTAACTGCTTATCTCAGAAATTCTTAGAATTTCTCACTGACAAAACTCAGAAAGAATATGGAAGACTAGAACCAATAATGATTCAATCAACAAATTTTGCCAAAGGACATCCAACACCGCAGCACCAACATTTTTTGGATGATGCTTTTCAGAGATTCATGGACAATTTACAGAAATGGATAATGTACTAAAACAAAGGAAATCACATGTTGCAAGAGTGACAAAATCATATAGAATAGCATTTCAAATCAAGTTCTCTCTCAGCATACTTTGAGATAGATCTTGAGTGCAAGATAGTTCCTAGAAATCAACATTGCCGAAAGAAAATTTTAAGAAGCCAGAAGGAGTCAAACTACAAAGCAAACCTAACCAACCCTTGGCTAGCATTAGAGAGAGTTCTACAGAATTATGCATTTTGGTGTAGCTGAAATTGCTGGGTCTTTCTATGCCTAAGGTCACTCAGTGCAGATTGCTATGTGACCTCAGGTGAGGTGCTCCTTTGCACATGAAGCAGACCTCGAAGGAGCTGATAAATAAAATCTGTCTGCTGACCATATGAACCCCAGCGAAACTCTTCCCTGAATGAAGATTTGGAAGGCAGATACACCCACATGTTTACTTCACAAGCATATCCTCACAAAACAAGACTTTTAAATTAAGTTAAAAATTAATTAGAAAGCTATAATGGGGGAAAAATCCCTATATATTTAGAAGCTAGGAATATTCTTCTACAGAGCATGCTCCTAAATAACCTCTGAGCCAAGAGGATAACAGAATAAAAATTTAGAAGATGCTTTGAATAGAATAATGTGTATTATGAATGCACAATGCAATCTCAATTTAGAGAAAAATTTATGGCCTCCAAAGGTCAGAAAATTAACAAGTCAGGAAGATAAAGTGAGAAAAGTTAAGCCAGAAGCTCAAATAGAGAAGAAAGAAAATCAGAATGATAAGAATGGAACATAATGAAATAACAATATAATGCTATGAAATTAAGGGTTGATAAAGCCAAAAGTTGACTTTAAAAAGACTAACAAAACTAACAAACTTAGTGAACTATATCAAGAAAAATTTAAAAAGAAGGCACAAATGAATAAGAATGAAAAATGGAACATTTCAATAGTTGGTACAGGAGCAAATGAGAAGATATTATGAACAATATTATGCCAATACATTTGTCAGTGTAGGACCAATCGGAAAAAAATTTTTTTTTTTTTTTTAATTAACTTTAGAAGGGTGACTAAACTGCTTTGGAACCAGTGTGGCACTTTTTTTCAAAAAGTTAACAGGGTTACCAAATGACCCAGCAATTTTACTCCTGGGTATATTACCCCAGAAAATTGAAAATATATTACACAAAAATATCCAAAAAGTGGAACCAGCCCATATGTGTAGACAAATCCATAGAGTCAGAAAATGGGTAGTGGTTGCCAATGGTTTGAAGGAGAGGAGAAAGTACACTAACTGCTGAAGTCTATGCCTTTCCTTTTCAAGGTACAAAAATGTTCTAAAATTAGACAGTGGTGATGGATGAATGACCTTATTAAGGTTCTAAAACTCACCAAAATGTACACTTCAAAAGGGTGAATTTTATGTATGTAGATTTCAATTTATAATCATAGAAAAAAGAGCAGTAAATTAATGAAATTATTTCAAAAAAGCTAAGCAAAAAAGATCCTTAAAAAATCAGAGTGGTCCAAAACCACTAAAGAAATTGAATCAGTGTTTGAAAGTTTTTTCTCATGAGATAGGAAAATGAATGCTAAAGTGTATGCAGTTTCATTTCTGTGAGATAGATGAGTCTAGAGATCTAATGAACAGCATGAGGACAATAGTTAATAATAATATATTATATATTGGGAATCTACTAGAAGAATATATTTTAAGTATATTTAATACACACCAAAAAAGGTAACTGTATGTATAATAGATATGTTAATTTGTTTTAGTGTAGTGATCATTTCTATATATACTATCTGGTATACTTTAAATATACAATAAAAAAAAACTTTAAAGAGTACATAAAGAGGGAATGCTCATCTTTAATAAAGCTATCATAACCTGATACCAATTTGAAGAAACATTAGAATAAAGGAAAACTACAGGGTAAACTTTTTCATGTTTTCAGACACAAAATTTTTAAAACCTTGATTAACCCAATTCAATAAATTAAAAAGACACTACATGATGAACAGGTTGACTTCATCCCATGAAATATAGGCTATTCCTGGTCCTGCTTTGTCTTTTTGCTTTGCCCTTTCCCACAGGGAAAGTCAAGGTTTACTTTTAAACATTTGCATCAGATACTTGTCCTTGTATGCCCCAAGATCTTTCTCCTTATGTCTTACTTTGGATTCTCTGGAAGCAGACTGTAGACAAGGACATAAATACAAATAATTAATTTGGTTGGGGATCCCAGATATACATATAGGGGTATGGGAGAATGAAATAGGAAGTCCCCCCAAAAAACCTATGAATCCAAAGCAATTGCTATGAAAGACATAACTGTGATGGACCCTGGGTCTCAATCCTGCCATAGAATACTAAGAGTTAGTATGAAACATGTGCTTCAAATGTATTGCTTCCAAAAGACAAGGGACTAGGGCTGGGGATATAGCTCAGTGGCACAAGCACTTGCCTGGCAAGCGCAAAGTCCTGAGTTCGATTCCCAGTACCCAAAACCAAAACAAAACAAAAACAAAAGACAAGGGGGTGGTGGCTTTTGTATTCCAGGCTAGGGGCTCCTCCCCTGAGCCAGGGCTGGAGAGGCATTCATTCTTTGCACTTATTATGTGGGATCTGCGAGCCAGAGACACCCTCAGATAAAGAAAGACGAGGCAGGAAGTTGAAAATTGGATAGGTAGGCACTAATGTGAGAAGGGCGAGGGTATGTGGGTAGAACACTATATCATGGTACAGGTGGGGGCAGGAAGTGTGATAATGAACAACACAAGATGGTCCTTCAAATTACCTTTTATGTGTTAGCTTTCTTGTACATTTCCTGGAGGCAGAAGGTGGACCAAAGCTGACCATAATATTCTTTGCAACTCCCTAAACTTGTCCTGCATCCATGGTCTAGCACTGCAATTTAGAAGGTCAGAGTATTTTGCACCAATTATCATGAGTGGGGAGAGCCTGAACCAAATTTCAAGGCAACAAGGATACAATTTTTGCATCCTAATACAAATTCTTATCATTCTTCATCCTTCCCCATTTTCACTTGTAGCGGCTTGAAAAAAATCTCTATTCTTTGAAAACGTAATCTAAATCATACATATGTTGGTGAACAGGGGGTTAAGGAATAGTAGTTTAAGTATCTTTGGAAAATACTGGAGCATTAGCAATATTGAGGCATATGGCACATGTTCTTTTGTTATTTTTCAAAGGGCAGAACAAATTTTAGTGAGAAAGGAAATCTTTTAAATGCTAGAGTTGACTGTGGTCTGTACTCTGTAAAGGATCCATCTGTGCAGCAGCTCTCTGCCCTCGGAAGCACGAGTCCTACACATGATCCTCCCACTTACCCAAGAAAGTAGTGCCGATAAACTTTCCATTGCGAGTCCAAAACCAAAAAGTTGGAGAGATCATTTTCCCAATCTGTTCAAGCATCAACACACCAGAACAATCCAGTCCTCCAGAAATGTCTGTCAAAAACAAGGATGGCCATCTCCAACTGAGAGATCTTATGATTTGTGTCCCAAGTCCTAGCGCTTGGTATTGAGCTGTTGATTCTTTCTTTGTGGTATCTCTTGAACATGTCCCTCCATTCCCCATTTCTGCCTTCTTAGATAAGGTTTCCAGCTGGCCTTTATGAACTAGAGTCAGGCCTTGTTTGAACACTTAACTCTATTCTTGGAAATGCATTGTTAAGCAATTCTATCATTGTGTGAACATGCAGTAAACCTACACAGACCTAGGTATAGGCCAGTTGCTCAATAAGACCTCTTGAGGCAGTGGGACGATGTGGTAAACATGCGATGTATTAGGTGGATAACATTGTAACACAGCATACTGTTTCACGGTGGGGGTACACTCACACAACACTAGAACAAACAATATAGTAAATACATAAGCCAGGAACAGCCATTTATTATCATTATCAAGTATATATGTACACATGTCTTAGTTACTTTTCTGAGACAAAATACCCGACACACAAAGTTAAAGGACAAAGGGTTTATTTGGCTCACAGTTTGTAGAGGTTTCAGTCCATAATTGGCTGGCTCCAAGGCAGGGTGACCTGGCAGAGGGGCATCACAGAGAAGAAACAGTTCTTGGCAGGCAGAAGACACCAAAAGCAAGCAAGCAAGGGACAAGACAAGCCTCCTTATGTCCATTATATTGTGTCCAGGCTACTGGGGATTAGGGCACAGCCAAATCAATCAGTGGAGTGCTTTAGTAATCACTCATCCTTAATCCTGGCACCCTTAATCCTAGCATTGCACCATGAATCAATCACACACTCTTGACTGATCCACTTCTGAAAAAGCCCCACCTATGACTGCATGAGGCTTTCGAGAGGCATCTAGACACAAGGTATAGCAATGTAGTTATCTGTGCTATACTTTCATGTGACCGGTAGCCCAGTGTGTTTGTTTATATCAGCATCACCACACATGAGAATAATGCATTGTGCTACAATGTTATGATGTGCAAGATGTCACTAGGTGATAGGGAATTTTTCAGATTCATTATAATGTCACAGGAACACAATAGTATATGCAGTCTGTTGTTGATCAAAATATTTTTGTGTGGCACATAGCTGTGTAAACTTCTGGAAGGTTTTCTTGCCGCCTGAATGCTACATTCCATCTACCCTGGACTCTGTGCCCGGAGTAGGCCACTTACAATATCCCTTTCATCCTGTTGTTCTCCTGCTCAGTTTTCTACTCTAGCTCCAAATTTTTGGGTTCTCTACTGGCTTTCAAAAGGCTGACCTTTCCTTATCTGTCTAGGATACTCAGTCCCTAATCTCCAGGGTGCACCCTATGTCCTCCCTAGTCTGGTCTGCTTTCTCACTGCTGCCCAAACACGTGACATTTTTTCCTTGCTTTCTCACTGCCCATACTCTTAACTATTTCCTTCCCACCCCTCCTAACACATCCACGTTAGTAAGTCAGATTAGATGTGTAGAGGCATCCAGTCCTCACAAATCTCACTGATCATAATTTGGGGTCCAGTCAGGAGCCTTTGACCTCAGAGGAATGAGACAAAAAGAGACTGGTTTCAAGTTTTAATCAATGGGATCTCCTAAGCCAATCACTCTAAAGCGCTTCACTCCATTTCTCTTCCATTCTGTTTTAATTTTCTTCATAATATTTATCAAAATTTGGAGCATCTTATTCATATCCTTAGGACTGGCCCCTGCCTGCTAGAATGCGAGTGCTGCGGGAACAGTGCCTTGTCTTATCTGACCTGGCATATAGCAGGTGCTCAGGAAAGAGCAGGTGAATAAATGAACAAATCTATTCCATGAAGCCTTCTCCTGTTAGGTTAGAGAGCACTGATGCCTCACTTTCTTGAATGCTAACTCTATAACATTTGATTCTTGGCCAAGTATATCGAGTGTGGCAACTTACAGAAATTATTTCTCTAAACCCTATTTTATACATATGTCTCTCATTTGTCTGCATATCTCTCAATTTATTTGCAAGAATCAAGACTTAGGGATAGAAATCACTAGTTTTGGAGTAATACAGTACCAAATTTAAATTCCACTTATTAGCTGGATGACTTTGAAAAAAGTTATTCAACCTTTCTGAACTGCAGAGAAAAAAGAAAAGAAACAACTTTTCTCAGAGGATTAGGGGGAAAATTTAATGAGATATTCATGTAAAGCACTTGTTAAAGTGCCTTGGACATAGTGAACACTTATTAAACCTGGACACTTTTAACTTGAAAAATTGCTTTCAGAAAATACAATGCATATTATATTTATATTAGTAAAATATTTTTAATAGATATTATAAAATATATATTACTACAATGAATTTGTTAAAGAAAATATGAAAAACATGTGCCCCATTGAGAATTAATAACTATTAACATTTTATCATTCTTTCAAATCTTTTTAAATAAAGGAAATAAAATATTAAAGCATAGAGAAGTTGCTTTTGCTAAATATAACTGTGATTTTTTTTTTTCTTTGTCTTTTGGAGATAGGGTTTCACTATGCAATTCAGGCTGCCTTTGAAGTCACTTTGTAGCCCAAGCCGGCCTCAAACTCACAGTGATCCTCCTGCCTCAACCTCTTTAGTGCTAGGGTTACAGGCGTGCACCACTACATGTGGCTGATTATGATTTCTACCCAGAAAAGTTCCTTGAGAATAATAACCACATCACATATTCTTATCTTCTTCCATTCCAGACTTTCCAGAACAAATGATCATATAGGTGCTGTAGGAATATTCATTGAATTAAACTGGAATGATAGTTTGTTTATTCACACTGCAGAAAGCTGATTTAAAATGGATAAGTGGCTTCCTGACTGCCAGAGGCAGGCAAAATCTGCAGCGCTTCTAGATCATGCAGAAAAGATTTTTATCGTTTATCAACTCTGCGACGAGGCTGGAGATAAATTCTCTCCCTGCAAAATCTCAGAAAAACAATACAATTTTTAAAAGATACCAAACGGGGGTGGGATTCATATTTTACTCCATCTAGAAAGCCTTTGACAGCAGCATCCAGCCAGCTAATGGGAGTGAGAAAGGCTTCCAGCAGGGAAGATACGATTAAGAAGACGCTGTTGGCCTGTTCAAGGCAATCTTCTTTTATGCACCAGATCAGGGTAGCAGGGTTGTAGCATCTAGCCAAGGCCTAAAAGTCTGAGTGCTTATGCTTGTCAACCGGAGCAACAGCACTGACCAGAACCAATACCAAGGCAGGAGTCAGAAGATCCAGGGCCCAAGGCTAGTGGTTGCTAACCAGCAACATAATAAATCGCTTAACTTCCTGTGGGCTCAGGCTCCTCGCCTGTCAAATGAAAGGATTAGCACTGGTCTCTGAGGCCCCATAAACTCCTAAGTGCTGCATGCTAACAGTGCTAACACTCTGAAGTTTGGTCTCTTTCTGAACTGAGTTCTACTTCTTCAGTTTAAAATCACATGAGTTCCTTTCTTCCATGTAACAAATTAACCTCAAATTTGGTATCTTAAAACAGGATACATTTACCCCGTCCCAGTTTCTATGAGGAGGCATCCAGGCACAGCTGAGCTGGTTGCTGGCTCAGGACCTTTCAGAAGCTGCTGTCAGGTGCTAGAAGAGGCTGCAGCTCCAAGGCTGGAGAGAGGGAGGATCTGCTCCATCCAGTCAGGAGGCCTTGGGCTGGAGGGTGTGGGTTCCTACTGACTATTGGCTGGAGACATCAACTTCTTGTCACACAGGCTTTTCTGGAGCGCTTTTCCCAACGTGGCAGATGGTTACTATCAGAGGGGAGAAGGGACGAGGGTGGTGGGGAGAGTAGGAGGCAGGACAATGAGAGGAAAGAGCAGGGCAGGGGAAGGGAGGAGAAGAGCAGTGTCATAGATGAAAGCCACGGTCTGTTTTAGTTCTAAAATAATCTCAGAAGTAACATCCTTTCACTGCGACCCTTTACTCATGAGAATCAATTGGATCATTCTCACCCACACTTGAGTGGAGGAAATTATATAAGGTGTGACTACCAAGAGTGGGGGTCATTGGGACCATTTCCTCTTTTAATTTAAAAATGTTTGATTTTTCTTTCCCCCATTTGTTTGTGATATATAATAAATACATTCATCATGGAGTAATGGTGTAGATACATGTGTCATATTTGATCCTTTGAAAATTCCCTTTTCCCACCTCTGCCTCCCCTCTTCCCCCATTCCCAGATTCTCTTCCCAAACCATTTCAAACACCTACCATGAAACGCAAATGGAAATAAGCTTGTATGGACAAAAAGGAACTTGCTTGGTGAGAGCTGGGATAGAGACACAGGTAGAGGGGCCACCTCTCTCTGGTTTATAACTTTCTCAATTTGAGCCTTGTAAGTCTTGCTTGCCAAGAAGGCCCCTGAGTCCCTGGCACACTGGGGCAGTGGGTTACCTTGTAGATGTCCCGACAATCACTAATGCTCCTCCTTGAGGTGTGCTCTGTCAGACAGTGGAGTGTTCTCTGGGGAGGTTTCCCTCTATCACAGCAGCTGGGACAGACAGTGCTCATTTTACCCCTGGGCCAGGGTTTCCACTGAAATGGGTCATGTGTGACTTGCTGTAATGAACAGTGTGTTCCTCATTTGGCAGTTTATTCCTTCCCTAGGAAGACCTTCTTGTTGAATCAGTATACAGTTTATTGTGTCATGCAGGGCATTGTTGCTAATGCCACTTTGGCTGGCACTGGGGCTGGTGGATATTAGCATGTCATCGTACAGAAAGGGCACTACGCCATCTGGACAGATGGATTCCTGTGCTGGCATATTACAGAATCAACAGGTCCATCAAGTATGAAAGTGACAGGCCAAAAAGAAATTTCAGAACACATATTGACTCCTAGGATACTTGGGGATATGGTTTAGGTAGTTCTATGAACTTCTAAGTTTTTGAGACAAATTTTCTGAAAATGAACTGCTGTACCAATGTTCTTATGAAAAGCTGTGCAAAAGAATTTGGCATCAAAGAAAAGTTCCACCCACTATTGTTTTGGTTTTTTTCTCTCTTAATAGCAACGAATGCCCAGATGGACGATCATCTTCTCACCATTAGCACAGTGAATCAATCACAGGAAACCTGAGAAAGAAAAAGAGGGAGAGAAACAAAATCCTACAAATCTAATTTAACTTCCAGTTCCCCCACCGTTCTACCTTCTTATGCATGTGTGTGGTTAAATTAGTTGTCAAGTTAATAGAAAACTCCTTAGGTAAAATCTCCTTTAAGAAACACTTCTGCTAAAAATAATAAAAGATATCTCATACGTAATTACATTTTTTTTTTTACCTGACAGTCATCCGCATTCTCCTAGAATGCAATTCAATTTGCCATTGTGACTATTATCTCCTGTGTTTTCCTTAGAAACCTTGGGAAAAACATTCAGTGAAGAGAAATTATATCAGGAATAAAAAAAGGATGATTTTTAGTTCCAATGCAATGTTTCTATTTTTCTTAGAAACAGAAGGGCATGGGGTGAGAAGGGGCCAAGAAGCCTTGCCCTAGACTGATGTGATGTGCTCATAATTTCGGAAGCTCCCAGCCTGGAAGTTCTAGAAAGGAGACAGAAACAATGTTTACAGATGGAAACCATTAGAAGGAGTAAGAGTGAAACAGAATGACAACATTTCCAGCCAGGGAAATGCATTTTCAACAGATCTGTTAATTTTTCTCTTTGATACTTTCTTATCTACAATCCCACCTTGCAGAGGAGGTAGGAAAGGTGACATTAGCCCCACTTTACCTACAAGGAAAGGAAAGGATGAAGAGAAGCATGCCATGGGTCTGAACACCCAGTCAGTGTCTTATCCCTGGGCTGAGAAGCCTGGAGTAGAACACTGCCTAAACAGAGCTAAAGCATGGGCCAGGGATATAGCTCAGCAGTACAAGCACCTGCCTGGCAAAGCACAAGGTCCTGAGTTTGATTCCTGGTACCCACAAAAAAAGAACAACACAGAGCTAAAGCATATATCATTCAGGGCATCAGTACCTTGATCCACACTGACCCATTTAAACAGTCCCTTACACTTAATGTGACAAAGGAAAAATTATTTGCCATTTTCAATCCTTTTCTCCTCTTAGGAAGATGGATGCCCGAAGAAGGTCTATGTGGGTACGTAAATTGAGGAAGCCAAGAGGAGCTCTAAATTACTCAATTCTGAACAGCTGTGGGGTCAGTTTACAGGAAGGAAGGGCTACTGGGTGCTGAGAGAAAATGAGAAGGGCTCATTTTAAATCTGGCTGACTGAACTGTGGGTTAAGTCTCACCTTTACCTCATCATAAGAACTGGCAAAGTTTACACAACTTGCTAGAGCTTTTGGTGTTTGGGTTATGGTATTTTAGATGGGTTTCTCATTGTTGCATTTTGGTAAGGGGTGGAGAAGGTCAGTCAAGTGCTGAGGTGACCTCAAGGTGGGCACTAGAGGGTGCACAAGGGCTGCCCACACAGAGCAAACCAACCTCAGTTGCCCTGGCAAGAACCTAAAGCTGTTCAGCGGCTTGAGATGTCAGAAATGGTCAGGATGTATGTTGCAGGGTTGCAGAAGAAGTAAGGAAATGAGGGTTTGTTTACTTCAGAGAGTCGTTTAAGATGGAGAAGATGCTTGTATAGCCTATTGCAGAATGGGCTTAAAGGGGATAACATTTTGAAAGTTTGTCCCTGGGTACTTGTCCCTGATTGTCCTCAAATGAAGAAGAGCAGAACAGCATCTCAACCTTCCACTCCAGAGCAGCCAGGTTAACTGTCCCTGTGTACAGACTTGGGTGACCTGTGGCTACTTTTTTCTGTGCTCTCTATCCCTTTTCCTAATAGTATATTATTGCATAAGAGGACATGATGTAAGCCTTCCCCCGTTCATTCTATTATTTGTTTGGCCGCCTCTCACCCAGATTCTATGGAACATTTTTTTTTTTTTAAGAAGAAAAAGAGAAACATTGCATTGAAACTAAAAACCATCCTTTTTCTATTCCTGATATAATTTTATATTGACCCCAAAACTTAAAAACTCCAGGTAGTGTTAACCTCTACTTTAAAATCAAGCAAGTTGAACATATTAGCAACAGAAACTTGAAATAAGAGCTTTCCACGGGTCTCTTACTGAGAAAATAACCTGTTGTAGTTGCTGGCAATTAATCAGTGTTATTTTGCGTGGGATTCAGAGACTCCCATGTTTTCCATGGGCTGGTAGCAAATTATATTTATTCTGAGTAGACAATCAGTTCTTTACCAATGCTCCACCGAAGCTGATGGAGATGTGAAGGGACAACGCCCAGAAAAGAGAATGGGCTCCGCACGGGGAGGTGGGAGACATCTTGATGCTACTGCCCTTCCCACATACCCTGGTTCCAGCTCTGAGAGTCAGAGAGAAAATGGACTCCCAAATGCCAGCAAAACATCTGTGCCTCCTGCAGCAAAACCCTGTGCTCGTTCCCTCTGCTTTTTGACTCATTGCAGGAATCTCATTATGAACTCATTTCATCTCTCTGGGGAGCAAGCTGATGAAAGACACTGTTAAAACTGTATTTCAGTGTCTTGAACCTATTTAAAGCAGACTGCTGGGAGGTTATTATCATTTCTGTCATTAAAAGTGGAAACAATGCTAACAATAATAATTTTTTATGGAGCGCTCAAACCACAAATATTTCTTAAGTAAGTATTATGTATACCTTGGACAGTATCAAGCAGGAGGGGAGCATTAAAGCAGATTAGTACTTTGTCCTTGGCCCAAGGAATTTTCAGCATAGTTGGAAATGAAGATGGACTTTAAGCTATTTTTAGTAGAGTGGGTGGGATAGACAAGAGACAGCAGCCCAGTGATACAGAAAACCCAGTTTCTAGGTTTGAGCTCACTGTCTACTCACTGTGTATATGTGGCCTCACTCTGAGACCTGTGGCCTCAGTGTTTTTATTGACAGAGACAGGTTTATCCTAATTTTTTCATTCCACCAATATTGACTGAGCATGTATATATCAAGTATCATGTTGGCATTATAGAAATAAAATAATTTCTATATTGTAGTAGAAGCAGTCGAAAAATCCATAGATAACTACAGTATTCTCTGTAAGGTAATCAACATAACAGATTCATTTGTTCACTCCTTCACTTATTCACTGAGCACCTACAATGTGCTATATACTCCTGACGTGCATGAGCTCCAACAGTGATCAAAATGAACAAAAATTCCCTGCCTTCACATATCTTATATTCTAGTAGGGAGGAAGCAAAAATAGTAAATTGAAAAAAAGTAAATTATACAAGATGTTACAAGGTGACAAGTATAAGGATAATAAGATAAAGGTAGGAGAAACTGGATGAGGGGTGAGGAATCTGAGAAAATAACTTTTGAGGAAAGGATTGAGGAAATGAGGGAGTTAATCTTGCAAAGAGCTGTGGAAAAGGATTCCAGGCAGAAAGTTGACCCAGGGCAAGGCTCTCTGATGGAAGGGCCTGTAGTTATCTAAGGACTGGGAAGGAGGCCAGCATGACTGCACAGAGAGGATGAGAGGCAGAGGAGTAAGTGAGGGCAGGGAAGGATGGGGGCAGGTGTGGCAGGTCCTTATGAATCCTGTGGGATCCTGGAATACTGGTTCTTATCTCCGTGTGGAATGGAAACCATGGGAGAGTTCAGAGTGAAGAGGTCATGCCCTGGCTTAAGGAGCATGAGTCATCGGTATCTAACAACCCCAAGGAGATTAGGTCATGGCCTGAAAGCAGTGGAGTATTCTATACACTGGAATGACATGACTGCTATCCAAATTTTAGAGGGTTACTATGACAACTAATCTCCACTGTTAGTTTGATTGAATTAATAGAGGCCTGAAGAAGGGACTGGACTGTGAGGGTGCTGACCTCATCAATGGATAGTCCCCTGATGAGTTTATAGCTGAATGGGCTATTATATATGGGGCCTAATTGAAATAAGTTGATCTGTGGGGCGTGTCTTTAAATGGTGCCTCTTTTCTCTGGCTTTTTCCTTAGTCTGTGCTTCCCAGCTGCCATGAGGTGAGCAGCTCTCCCCGGCCACATCCTTTCACCATGATGTTTCTGCTCCCCTGCAGGCCTAGAAGCAAAAAAGCCAGGTAAGAACAGACTGAAACCTCTGAAGCCATGAGCTAAAATAAATCTTCCCAGCTGGGCATGGTGCCACACGCCTGTAATTCCAGCACTTGGGAGGCTGAGGCAGGAGGCTTGCTGTGAGTTTGAGGCCAGCCTGGGCTACAAAGTAAGTTCAAGACCAGCCTGAACTGCATAGCAAAATGTCTCAAAAAATAAGATAAAAAAAATCTTTCTTCCTTGAGTTATTTTTTTCAGGTAACAATGACAAAAGCTGATGGCTTAGTTTCTCACTGCTGGGACAAAATATCTGACACCCATAAGTTAAAGGAGAAAAGGCTTAGTTTAGCTCACAGTTTGTAGAGGTTTCATTTCATAGTTCCAAGGCAGGGTGGCACGGTATAAGTCCATAGCATGGCAGGCAGGAAGCAGAGACTTCCTTCTTCTTTCCCTACTGGTTTGTGCAACCCACTCCCAGGCTGGGTCTTCCCCCTTCAGTAAATCCATCAGCCACACCCAGAACTATGCCAAACCAGTGGACTAATACAGTATCATACTCCCATGATCCAGTATTACACACCAATCATTCCCAAAAACCCCACGTATGAATGCATAAGGCATTGGCAGGACATCTAGATATAAGCAATAACAGCTAACTAATAGATACTTCCTGCATCATGTAGAGATGACCAGAAGCAAAAAGATAGAAAGCATAAAAAGAAGGCTCTTCTAACAGTTCAGGAGTGAAGTAAGGTAGGCTAACCCTAAACTAGTATTATAGATGGAGAGGGCAAACCAAATCAAAACCTTTTAAGATAAAAAAGTCAAAAAGACTTTATGACCAATTTTATTTAGAGAGGAAGGGAGATGATGACCACCAGGTTGGGCTTGTGGGACCAGAAGGATGGTGTCCATCTCTGGGAATGGGATAGGGGTACAGGGTGGGAGATAACCTGTTCAGCTTTAGCCTTGCTATATGTGAGGAGACTGTGGACCATTGTGATGGAGGTGTTTCTTGGCAGCTGTGTGAGACTTAGTGAGTTCTTGTCAGCGTCTGCCTCTCTTCTCCTTCCAGGCTCATGGAGACCACTCTTCATATCCCTGTTACTGTTGGGCAGTTCTATGTGGTTTGTTCTGATCAAGTGAAGTGGACCATTTTGGGGCTAAAGCCCTCATCTTCTGTGTAGTGTTGTTCTCTTCCTAGCCCCTTACCAACTAAGATAGGTGACATATTCCAGACAATTTCACAATAAGATGTGGAGTCTCTATCAAGTTAAGTCCCTATTACACATTGTGGAGGACCACCTGGATAGCTCTTCTTAAGAGAAGAGCATGTAGTCCTACCTCTGTGCGTTGATATGTACAGAGTGGCTAGGGGATTTCCTTATCCCCTCAACTGGCAAATGAATCTAGTCACGGAGCTGATGTGTAGTCTTTGAAGAAATGGGACAGTTCAGTGATGCCCCGCCTACAGCTCTCAAATAATATGTGTGAGCTAGGCCAAGTAACACCATGCTGTGGGCTGAGAATGAGCCTCAAGAAAAGAGGCTATGAGTTCTCAGGGCATAGAGTACACATCAAAACTGAAGCACCAGCCCCAAAACACTAGATACTGCCCCAATCTGTGATATGCAGGTTACTATTTCTGTCTCTCTCTCTGCATGTTGCAGAGGTGATTTCAGGCTTACTACCCAGCCCAGCTCACAGCACTCACATACTTCCCACCATTCTCTTAGTCACTCATCCTTGAGCCACTTCTCTCTTCACGAATTAATAAAACCCAGGTTCTGCTCTGGGTCAAGGCCTTTGTTCAGGTTAGCCATCATTCTAGCTGGACTTAGGACCCCCTTGGCTCTCTATAACTACAAATACACTTTAGTGTCTTTATTTTCACCATGGGTTGCACTGGAAGTGGTAGATTGGAATTAATTTATGAGAATTCCAATAACTTTTCCATGGGATTACAAGTATAAACTTCACTGCGCTGTAATGAGGTCTAGGAAGGGCTTTCTATAACACATTGAATTTTGACCCTTCAAATTTTTATGTTGATGGGGCTGGAGATTTAGCTCAGCGGCACTACCTGCCTGGCAAGTGCGAGGTGGTGAGTTCGATTCCCAGTACCAGAAAAAAAAAAAAATTCTCAAACCAAATTTTTATGTTGAAATCTCCCACCCCAGTACCTCACAATGTGACTGTATTTAGAGATAAGGCCTTTAACAAAATGATTAAGTTAAAACAAGGGCCTATGGGTGGGCCCTAACCCAATGACTGTCCTTAGGCGAAGACAACGTGGACACAGACATGTACACATACACAGAGAAGAATGAGTGGGAACATGGAAAGGAGTTGGCCATCTACAAGCAGGAAGGGAAGGTTCAGAAGACACGATTCCTACCAACACCTTGTTCTCAGATTTCTACCTTCTAGAACTATGAGAAAATGAATTTCTCTTGCATAAGCCCCCCAGTCTGGGTACTTTGGTGTTTATGGTGGTCTGATCTAACTCAGACAGTCCCTGAGTAACAGGGTAGAATAGGAGCCCTCCTCCATCTCCCCTGTTGGTCCATGTTATATTTGGGGGGAGGGGGAATTTGACTTATCAAAAGTGGATCAAGGTACTAGAGCTTTGAGCTTGTTTGCTATATATATATAAAACAGCCTGTTAGCTATATGAGTCTGGAGTTCAAGAGAGGAAGCTGGGCTAAAGCTTTGGGAATTGTACATATGCAGGTGATATTTGAAGATATGGGTAAGATCTGGTTGCCATGGCAGAGGAAGGTTTGAAAAACTCATTTGAAGAGTCTCTGATCTTTCTGAGCAGTTATAAAAACATATTGATACAAATAATTTTCTTTGAGTAGGTGACTTTGATCTTTTAAAAATATCTTTGGAAGACAGTCTGAAAAAGCTATCTAAACACTTTTAATTATGCATCTTCTTTGGTCAAGTAAATCTACATCTTGCAATCTTTTTTTGTCTCTCAGTAGAGGTATGTGCAAATATTTAGATGCTAGTTTATGTGCTGTTTCTGTTTACAATGAAGGAAAATTAAAAACAAACTTGTCAGAAACGAAGGATTAATTTTTAAAAGTTGTAATATAGCTGCACTGGTGTAACACTAGGTGGCTATTAAAGATAATATTCAGGTATTTTTAATTGACGAAAATTCACATAATGTAAAGTTAACCATTTCAAAATGAACAACCCAGTAGCATTTAGTACATTCATAATCTGTGCAACTAACACCTCAATCTAGTTTGAAAACATTTTCATCACTTAAAAAGTGATGAAAATACCCATTTAGCAGTTACTCCCACCTTTCCCTGCTTTTTCCAGACCCTGGCATGAAGATGTTTGTTTCCTGTCTCTATAGATTTACCTATTTTTTTTTTTAGATTTACCTATTTTTATATATCATATGTACACAATCATGCAAATATGTCTGGCAGCTTTCATTTACGATAGCATTTTTTAAGTTTATTCATGTTTTTTAAAATTTTATTTTAAAGAGAAAAAAACTAACAAAACAGCAATGAAGACAAACCAAAACAGCACAAAAATAACAAAAACAATACATGACCTCAAAACAAAATGATAGAAATTAACAATGGTTGCTACATTACATACTGTTACCTTCAACAAAATCGCTCAGTCCACCATGTTTTATCAAATACTAATGTCATTCTTTTTTTGTAGATGAATACTATTCTAGTACATTCACCACAATTTGCTTATCTGTTCACCTGTTGATGGACATTTGGGTTGTTTTCACTTTTTAGTTATTGGGAGTAGTGGCTCTATGAACATGCATATGCCTCCATTTGAGTGCCTATTTTCAGTTCTTTTGGATGTATTCCTAGGAGCCGAATTGCTAGGTCATATTATTTTTAAGGAACAGTCAAGCCTTTTTCTACAGTGCCTGAGCCATTTTACACTCTCAATCACAAAATATGAAGATTCTAATTTTTCCATATCCTTATCAATGAGTCTTTTCCATTTAAATTTAAATTCCATTTAAATGTTTTTAAAAGACAGTCGGCTTATTAGGTGTGAAATATTAACTTGTGATTTGGGTTCATATTTCTCTAATGACTAATGATGATGAATATCTTTACATATGCATATTGGCTATTTACATATTTTTTGAGAGAAATGGACGAGTCCTTTGTCCATTTTTTAATTCAGTTGTTTTACATTTTATTGCCCATTTGCAAGAGTTCTGTATATATTCTGAATTTGAGGTATATGACTTGCAAATATAGTCTTTGTACATTGTCTTCTTACTTTCTTTTGCATGTGGATGCCTATCTGATTGTCCCAGTAAGGGACTGATTGATTGATTGAGTTGTCCATCACATCAGTCAATGATTTATTTTGAGAGAAGGTCTCACTATGTTGCCTAAGCTGCTGGCCCTGACCTCCCAGAATCAAGTGATTTCTTTGCCACACCCTTCTGAGTAGCTGAGACCAGAGACATGCACTACCACAACTGATGCAATAGAGGAGTTTTTCATAATGTAAAAGGCTCTCACAATATATTTAGTGGGAAAAAGTACAATGTACAAGAGTCTAATATAAAAATGGTCCCATGTTTGTTAAAATTATAACAAATTTGTACGTATCAAATTCTATATGTATCACCACTTTCTACATATCACATAATTCTACATACTTCTTCCTCATGCTAAATTTAACAGTTCTATGAAAACTCTTGAAGTTTCTGAGATAGAAGTAATTTAAGTATCTGTAAATAATACTAAGGAAGTTTATACTCATGCCACTAAGCAAACATTGGTCCATTGGTTAGGACTAATCTTGAAAGTCCTTTTCATTGTACCATGATGCCAGGGGCATGTTGCCTCTTATCCTTTATATAACACTAACATACTGGGGCCCTCTGTTCCTCCTCCTGGCTGTCCCTCCTGCCCAAATGCATTTGTCTCTTTCTATGAATTATGCAGAATAATCTTCTCAGCTTCTGTCTACCTGCACATTTCTATTACTCCTCCCAGTATAGTGTGCAACAAGAGAGTTGCCTGTTATCAGCAACCTCCCTCCTTTTAGGAACTAAGGTGGTGGAAGATAACATTAACAATAATAACTTTGTGTTTGTGACATTCAGGGGAAAATGCTGGAAAATGTAACCCATATTTAATTTATAGTTAATTTCTCTAGGCAGTGAGATTATAGGTCTTTAATTTCCCTATTTTTGCATATTTGTGCTTTACTCAATAAACATAGATTGATTTCAAAACAAGACAATGTTATTTAAAAATGTATCACCATGTTAGAACATTGACAAGAAATGGTTAAGAATCTACTAAGATAAAAGAATCTACTAAGAATCTACTAAGATAAAAAAGAGTAAAGAAGCAAGAAGAAAGGTATGCACTCATCTAGACCAAAAGAATAGGAGAAAAAGCTAGGGTAAATACATTTCCAGACATTTTTGGAAAACGGCAGGAAGAGGAAGGGGTGTGAGCTGATTTTCTCCAACAGAAAGCACTTATGGGAGCAGGGCATCCGGCCTATATCACAGAGCCTAGACAGCTCTGAGTGGAAAATAATATCCACCTTAGGGTAATCTCCCTCGCTCAAATTATCATGTGCAATGATATAATAAAAAGATTTTCAGACATGCGGCCACTGTAGAAGGAGAATAAGGAAGGAGGGAGGAGGAAGAGGAGAAGAAGGAAGAGGAGAAGAAGGAAGAGGAGACAGAAGTGCAAAGAAGGGAGAGGAAAGAGGAAGGGAGGAGGGAGACCTTTTTCAGGAAGAAAGTGGGGAGGATATGGTCCACAAGGAGAAGGTAATATCTCCAAGAAGGGAAAATGTAGGATTGTTGTGTGGGGTTGTGGGAGGGTTGTGACTATCCTAGGTTCTTGGTATTCCAAATAAAGAATTGAGCAGGACACACTCACAGAAGCAGAAGTGAAGACATAGATACAGAATACTTGCCTCACTCAGGGTGGGAGCTGGGCAGTGAAGGAACTCATGGCCCAGAAGAAGCCAGGTGTCAGAGCCTATAGTATGTGGATTTTACAGGCAGGCAGTAGCTCACTCCAATCAGGGACAAGTTTCCTCCTTTTTCTTGAAGCAGGTAGTTTTTGTCCCTTAAAGGAACGGGGATGACATTTAAAGCCCATGGAGAAGGGTATCAAATCACAATGTAAATAAGATTATAATTAATTATAATTAGGTCAGAGTCACTATTGCTTTTTTAGAATATTCTATAGTACATGTGTCACCAGGCATAGCTTAGTCATTTGAGGTGGGTGCTCTTTGTGGTTTCTACATAGCTTATCTTGGGCTTCCCAGAAACTTATAGTGCATGTACCTTCTTGTCTTTCCGGGTTGTGGTCTAGCTGTTAGAACGGGGTGCTTCCTGGGGTTTGGGGAGAGAACCTTCTTTTTACCTTTCTACCTTTCAGACCTCCTCCCTCTGGGTATTTCTCCTTCCTCCTTCCTCAGGATGAGGGAAGAACATGAGAGCAGTAAAGGGAATTCTGATGCTGATATTTGTATAGAGAGACAGGGCTTCTGGAGGACAGGATACCAAGAGAAAATGGAGTTGGTCTGTTTGACCACAGTAGACCACGATGAGTGGATATGTGACAGCAATGTTGAAACATTTGGGGCCTATTGTGAAATAAATTTACAGGGGCTCTTGTTTTGGACAAAAAGACCAGAATAAAAATCCAAAGGGAGTTACCAATACTAAAGTTCTGCATCACCAAACCAAAACTAAGTTGTTATCTGACCTTCCAAAAATCAGGATAATGTGAAATCTCCCAGTCAAATTTGATGATGAAGCCAAATTTCCCAAACATTATAATGATGAAATTCCCTCAACTTCAATTAACCCTTACAGGAAAAGGTAACCTGAAATAATTTAAAATTGACTAATCAGTTATTTTTCTATTGTTCTGTTCCTGCCTTAAAGGAATGTAACTTTGATATGGCCAAGCAGCTTTTTTGTTCTTTCTTTCAAATTTCTCCAGATTTTTTCTGTCTGTAAAGCCACCTTCTGCTTAGGCCACTGAGCAGGCCATACTTGCGTACATCATAATGTGAGCTCAGGACAAATTTACTTTACTTTATAAAATAAAATTTTGCCCAGTGGTGGAATTGAAAATAAAGTCAATTAAGATCTTTAAGCAAAATTGCTGTAGTTTTATCCTTTAATAAGAGGGTCCTAGAAAACCAGGCAAATTGATTTCACAAGCATCAAGCTAACTGGGCACAGGGGCACATGCCTGTAATCACAGTTACTTGGGAAGCTAAGGTAGGAGAATCTCAAGTTCAAGGAAGCCTGGGCAACTCATCAAGACCCAGTCTCAAAAAAAAAAAGCATGAAGACATGTCATTTTATGTACAGTGAACTGTTTAGTTTAGGAAAAGAAACAATCACAATGGACCCTGCAGAAATCCAGAAGATCACATACACCTACTTTGAAAATTTATTTTCTAATAAGATCAAAAATGCAGCAGAAATGTGCAGATTCCTAGATTCATATGAATTACCAAAGCTGAGCCAAGAAGATATACAAATCCTAAATAAATCATATCAATCAATGAAATCAAAGATGTAATTAAAAACTTAGCAACAAAGAAAAGGCCAGGCCCTGACAGATTCACTGCTGAATTCAAAAGAAATTTAGAGAAGACCTAACACCACTACTTCTCAAATTCTTTAATGAAATTGAAGGGGAAGCAATACTCCCAAATTCATTCCAGAAGCAGGCATTACCCTGATACCAAAACCGGAGAAGGACCTAACTAAGAAAGAGAATTACACAGGCCAGTCTCCTGATGAACATAGATGCAAAAATCCTCAATAAGATACTGGCAAACAGAATGCAGGAAATCATCAAGAAGATTGTATACTATGACAAAGTGAGATTCATCTCAGGGATGCAGGGATGGTTCAACATATATAAATCAATAAATGTAATACACCATATTAACAGAGCCAAGGATGAAAATTACATGATCATCTCAATATATTTGAGAAAAAGCTTTTGACAAAGTCTAGACACCCATTCCTGACCAAAAAAAAAAAACTGTAGAAAATTGGAATAGATAGTCTTTATCTCAACCTGATAAAAGCCATCTATTACAGACCAATAGCCAACATCATACTAAATGGACAAAAATAAAACTTTCTCTATAACTTGAAGAACGAGACAAGGATATCCACTATCCCCCCTCTTATTCAACATAGTCCAGGAAACTTTAGCCAGAGCAATTAGACAAGATAAAGAAATAAAAGGAATAATGATAGGAAAGGAAGCAGTTAATTAATCGTTATTTGCAGATGACATGATACCCAACACAGAAGACTCCAAAACTCCACTAAAAACTGCTAGATTTAATAAGCAAATTCAGTAGCCTCGCTGGATTAAAAAGTCAACACTCAAAAATCGTTAGCATTCTTGTACATGAATAACAAACTCACTGAGAGGGAAATTAAGGAAGTAACACCTTTCACAGTAGCATCCAAAAAGATGAAATACATGAGAATCAATGTAATGAAAGTTGTAAGAGACCTCTACATTGAAAACTACAGTACTCTGAAAAAGGAGATCGAAGAGGATATCAGAAAATGGAAAGACAGCCCTTGCTGTCAGGTAGGAAGAACCAGTATAGTGAAAATTGCCATATTCCCAAAACTGTTATACAGATTTAATGCAATTCTGATAAAAATTTCAACAATGTATCTCACAGAATTAGAGAAAACAATCCTAAAATTCATTTGGAACCAGAAGAGACCTAGAATAGCAAAGGCAGTTCTGGCCAACAAAGGCAAGGCAGGGTGCATCACAATCTGTTTCTTAAAATTATATTATAAAGCTGCTGTGATGAAAACAGTGTGGTACTGGCAAAAAAACACAGACCTGAAGATCAATGGAACAGATTAGAAGATGCAGAAACAACTCCAGACACCTTATCTTTGACAAAGGTGCCAAACACATTCACTGGAAGAGAGCTAGCCTCTTTAACAAATGGTGCTAGAAAAACTGGCTCTGCACATGCTGAAGATTAAAATTGGACCCATATCTTTTATGATGCACTGAACTAAATTTGAAATGGATCAAAGATGTAAATATTGAAACAGAAACATTAAATCTACTGGAAGACAGAATATGTAAAACTCTTAAAGACATTGGTATAGGTATTTATTACTTTATAAATAAAACCCCAATTGCACAGAAACGGTCACAAAGAATCAACAACTGAAAAGATATGGTCTTTTTATACAATGGAGTACCATTCAGCCATAAAGAAGGATAAACTGGAGACTTTTATAGGTAAATGGATGCAACTTGAGACCATATTCATAAGTGAAAAACCAGATTCACAGGTGTAAACATTGTATTGTCTCCCTAGTGTGAGAAGCTGAAAGAGTAAATAAGATCCAAAATGTATAATAGATATTGTAAAATGGAAAGAAACTTCCAAAAGGAAAGAGAGACTGGGATGGGGGAAAGGAGAAAAGAAGGAAGGGAAAAGCATAGCAAATATATATATATATAGTAGTTAAGATAGTTATACTACTAATTTCCTTTAGTTCATTGAAAAAGATTTGTGCTAATATTATTTAGACAATTAAGTGCCAATATTTTGTACTCTGAGTAACTAATTGAAAGACAACAATATGCAATGTATTAACCATTGTTACCTTCCTATTATCTTGTTTTGAAATTTTATTTTTTTCTCTTTAAAATAAAAAAGAAACAATATTTAAGTATTTATGCAACAGCTCTTTCTTGAGCTCCTATGTGCCAGTGACTAGCTTGCAGCCTGAATGCTTTTATGCATCTGATATTCTAGTGTATGAGGGGGAGGTAGAGGGATGAAACTTCTTTTTCATGTTGCTGCTTTTCAACTTTTTGAGCTCATGTTTGCAGTATATAGTGATTACATTCATGATGGGGAGTTGGTCTATAACACATCCTCATTCCTTTTACTTCCCTTCCCTTCTCCTTGCTCTTCCCTCCATCTTGCGGTCCTCTCCCTATTTGCGAAATCAAGTTGTTACTAGCATTACCATATAGCTGATGATATGTCATGCCTAACCGGCAACACTGTTCCTTCTCAATTGTATAAGAAATAGTAGTGTATTTTATTCTTGATAGAAAGCTTAAATTTGATGAAATACAGTGATTAAAAGTCACAGAGATTTGGATCTAGATACAGAGATTGATGATATAGATATGGATATAGATATAGACATAGATTGAGTCAAAGGCTCTGGTACATCAGGATGGAACTAACCAGGGAGAATGAGGGTGAAGTGAGATGAGTTAAGTTCTCCTCTGCCATTGTGGGGTGTCAATAGAAGTACCAGTACATGTACACTGTTCCACTGATGGATGAGCACTAGGAGAATTAGAAGGGGAATGGAGAAGGGTGGACAGGGGACTGCTGTTCACCAGTAAAAGCCTTTTATAAGGCTTATATCCTTAGTAAATACGATCCAAAAGGTAAAATAGATATTGTGAAAG
>NW_004955410.1:34798660-34866955 GCF_000276665.1 Chinchilla lanigera
GTACTTTCTATTCTTTAAAATAAAAAATTCTTAGCCACATAATATATTTGATTAAAATAAAAACAATTGAAAACACATGGCTGCATGTCTTAGTTGTAGTTCCTGAAGGAGAAGGCTGAAGCAGGGATTCAGGTGCATAGAGGGAAGGCTCTTCAGCAGCTCAAAGAGGGCAGGGAAGCAGGATAAGGGAAGTGAGGAGCTGAGCCAGGATGTGGCCTTTGGAAGATCCAGAAGGCAGCTCTGGGTCATAAATTACTCTGCAGAATCATCCCGCCTTTTGGCAGGGTATCATTCTGCGCCCTACTCTTGATGGGATATAACTTCCCAGGCATCTCAGTGTAAAGGGTGTCGTTAGGTATCTCGTGCGGCAACTAGATGGAGGGGAGTATGTGCACCAGTGTGTAGGGGCCTCCGAGTGGGAGCAGCATCCACAACCACCATGCCATAAATCTCAAGGATAAAACCAGTCTGTATTGGTAAGTGCTTCTTTGGTTGCAAGTGACAGAAAGCTACCTCCAGCTAACCTAAACGGCAACAAGCTTAGGGGAGTGTTTACTGACTCTCATAACTAAAGATCAGACTTGGCTGCATCAGGGCTCAACAAATGTTACCTTGGACTCATCTATCTTTCCTTTTCCTGTGCACTGTTCATTGTGATGGTAATGATGATATCTCCCAAGGTTTCCCTCTTATTGGTCTTGTGGCAGAAAAGTTATCAAGAGGATTGTACATTGACCCCTGTAAATCATAAAGCTCACCCTGAACCACACTCCCAGGCCAGGAATGGAGAGGGAATAGGAAACAGGGGCAGGGTTTTCTGCCTGTGGTGGTGGGCAGGGATAATTATGTCCAAACCACATGTAACGGGTTTCCCATGGCAAACAGGAAGTTAATTATTGGGAGGAGAATGGGATAATGTTAAGTGGGAGAAAGAAACCTAATAAAAACTAACAACTGTCCATTGCCATTCATTTTTCTAATTCTCCTTATTTTCCCTGTGGCCAGACAGGAGGAGATTTTACATCTTTATTCACTCCAGTTCAGGAGAATATCAACTATTTCAAACTTGCCTGCTATCTTTAGGAAGCCTAGGGAATTGATATGAAGTAATATTTGTGACTCCATTTAGTTTGTCTCAATTCTATTTTATACTGAAGATGTCTAGGGAGAGAAGAGGGCATGTGGAAGGTCAAGATAAAAGTAAAAATTTTTGACCCAATGATAAGACAATAAATTCCTTAGCTCTGAGGTCTTGAATCAGGCTGGGATGACCTTTTCAGAGTTCGAGTTGTGTGCTCTGTCAACGCGATTATTAACACGTTGAGGAAGGCCTGGGGCTGAAGGGATGAAACAGCCTATCATGATATTTTCAGCAATTACATTTAGCCAAAGAGGCCTCATGCTTTTTTTTTCTTCAGCTTTAAAGCTATACTTTAATGAATTAGAGGATGATACTTCAGGAAAAAAGCCCCACATAATTCACTTCTTCCACAATGGATTTTATGTTGCTCATTCACTTGAATACTTCTGAGCTCCCAATCCCTGAGCTGCTTTTAGAGAATGAATATTATATCTTGCAACAAAATTAGATTCTGATTTAGACTTTAAACACCCACTGGCCTAACATCGTGCTTCTCCAAACCTTTCTCATCTCAAGTTCAGACCTTGTGGGACATAAGGAAAAAGTAAAAGTCGATCCTTAATAAAGTACATGGGGGAAACAGTCAATTCTGAAAAGTGAAATGACAGGTAAGTGTCAAGTGCTGTGTAATGACAGTTTGTAGCATGGGAAGATGGGAACCCCGTGGGAGAAACTTTAACCATAGAAGCCGCACTATGGACTTCAGAATCCCTGCATCTGAATCACTTGGGATGCTCATTAAAAAGGTAGATGCCTGGGGCTGCGCCCCAGACATAAAGAATCACAGCCTCTGGGAATGGGGCCAGATACTTACTTATGAAGAACTCCACGTGATTCTAGTGCACATTAATGCTCGCCTTTCCTCTCCCCCACTGAAAACCACTAGACACAGAACTCTATCTTTGATAAATTACCTGCATTTGGCACTAGGTAGGAACTTAAATTTTAAGGTGCTTTAGAAAGCTAAACCTTTCTAAGGACAGATAATGCAATGGCATCTCATTCTTCCCAATATGATCACTTTGTAGAAAGGGCTAGAAATGTTTGGCCCAAGATTAGTATTTTTAAAGAGAATGTACTACTTGATCAGGAAATGCCCAGGTTGAGTTTCAAAGGATAACAGAAATGAAGGAATTGGGGGAAACTTTAAAATGTGGTTTTTGAAAAGTATATTCAAAGTATCACTTAAGCATTCGAATGTTCTGCTAGCCAGCATCACAGGATTGTGTATGTAATCATGTAAAGCTATTACAGAATAGCTCCATCTCAAAGCAGCGCTAAATCAAAGAAATTGTCACAATGAAAATGCTACCTGTCTACATCCACAGGTGTCACTCCATTGCATCCCTGTGCAGGTAAGATCCCAGCTGCCTCTCAGTGGACAGTATTTTTTTGGAAAGTGTTTTGTTTGTATTTCACAAAGATTTGTCATTTTGAAATCAGCCTCAGTACACATTTGAGTCTGAATTCTCTTTAGATAAATTCTAGCTAGTCTGAAAAGAGGGCTGGTCTATGTCTTATGTTTGATTCGACCACTTTTATTTATTATTATTACTTTTTAGTACTGGGGATTGAACCTAGGACCTTTGTATAGAGTTACATCCCTGACTTTTTTTTCACTTTTTCATTTTGAGAAAGGTCTCATTAAATCACTAACTCATCCAGACTGTGCTTGAAGTTGTGATCCTTCTGCATCAGCCTCCCAGAGTGCTGGAATCAGCATTCCCACACCTGACTGATTCTGCCACTTCTGCCTCACACAGGGAAGCTGGCTTCTGCAATGGCCTTATCTTGCTTGCTCTCAGTAGATAAGACTTGCATTACATGTGGCCAGGCAAGGCCCATTCAAGGTAAGAGGCAACACTTTTGTATTTACAAACCACACTGTATTCATAATCTCCTTAGTTCATTTTTCTAAGGGCAAGACATCCTGGTATAAGAGGGAGCCCAGTTGAACATTATGGAAATAAATAAAGGGGAAATCCAATGGCTTATCTTTGTTTACTTTGTAGATTAAGTTTATGATTAAGAATGCATCATATTCTGGAGCTGTGGTTTATCGACAAGGTTAGCATTTCCCATTTTAAAATGCCCAACAGCTGTTGCTACTGAATCTGGACCACAAGTTGTCTTCCTTCTCTGCTAAAGTCACCAGCTGCTTCTAACCCCGGCCAGCTGTCTCCTGAAATTGAGCTCATAGCTGTGAGAGAAACTTAGGGAGTATTTGTCAGACATCGTATAGAAAAATAAAGAACTCCATTTTGGAAAAGCAATTAAAGGTACATTATCTACCGACAGTACAACTTTCTAAAATCTTTGTTAAAAAGAAAAAAGGAAAAGCTTTGTCCTTTTGTTGAAATGAAAGAATTATGATGTGGGACTTACTATCTCTTAGATATCTCAAGAGGCTGCCTTGTGCTGCTTGGATTTGGTGTTTTTCGATGTCCCAGGACCTCAGGGACCACAGTGTCCTGGTACTGGGTGACCAGCCATGTCCTGCATGGGAAAAGGGAGGAAACCTAGACTTCCCCCATCACTGTTGCTCTCTCCACCATCCAGAAAAGAATGGAAAGAGGCCAGGGAGGGTGGTAGGACATTTCCTTTTTACCTTGAAGTCAAAAAGCAAGTCTTCTACTTATTTACTGGTTGTTTTGTTTATATTTTTTGGAATTATAAAATAATACTCATTGATGTTCTTTTCAAATAAGGAAGTACATACAACAAAACCTAAAGCTTCCAATTTAGTCCCCGAAAGTCATCTACTTTAGGATGACTCCTCAGAAAATCAGCTGAATCAGTGTGTAGTGCTAGGCAGTTTTCTGTAGCCTTACATTCATAGCACGCATGTCAAGCCTTTAATTTGGATGAATGATTTTTATCTGCTGACCTTAATAAAGTACTGGTGCCTTTCTTTCTTTCTTTCTTTCTTTCTTTCTTTCTTTCTTTCTTTCTTTCTTTCTTTCTTTCCTTCACTCTTTCTTTTGTCTTTCTTTTCTTTTTTTTGTAATATTGGGAATTGAACTGAAGGCCTTCAAATTGAGGCTGTTGTAAAAGCATTACTCTATAAATTCAAGACTTGAAACAATACAACATTCATTTTGCCCTCAAATTGCCATTTGGGCAGGGCCCAACAACTTTTTTCCAAAATTTTAATTTTGAGGCAGGATCTTACTAAATTACTAAATTGCCCAGACTGGTCTTGAACTTGTAATCTTCCTGTCATCCCCTCCCAGAGTGTTGCGATTATAGGCATATGCCACCCCACGTGGGTTTTGTTGTTGTTTTGTTTTGTTGCTTAATTTTAAATTGTGGAGAATCTGATAGTCTTTTTAGGATCTGGGGTTCCAGATCTGGAAGGGTAAGTGTTCCAGTTAGTATGGCTGTTGTAACAAAATGACTCTGTAACTTCATGGCTTGAAACAGCATGTGACTCGTTTTGCTCTCAGATTGCCTTGCTGGCTGGGCCCAGCCATCATGGCTGGCCTCTTCTCCTCTTGGTGCACACCGATGTGACTCATGACTAGAATCATCTGAGGTGACCAGACTCTCAGGTCTGGTCACTGATGCTTGCTGGGAGCTGGGCCTGTCAGCTAGATCACCAGCATTTGGCCTCTTTATGTGTAGGCTGGGCTTCCTCACAGCATGGTGGCTGCATTATAAAGATTTGCATTTCCAGGAAAGAGAGAGAGCCAGACAGAAGCTATATTGCACCACAGCACCACCAGTGGAGACTGAACCCAAGACCTTTCCACTGTGCTACATCCCTAGCCTGTTTTTTTTTTTTTTTTTTGACAGATATTCCCTACGTCAGTCAGTTGCCAAGTTTAGGTTTGAATTTACAATCCTCCTGCCTCAGCCTCTTTCTTCTCTGCATTCTATTCACTGAAGCTGTGAAAAAGTCCCAACCGGGTTCAAGAGGAGAGGAAATAGATTCCACCTCTTCACAGGGAGGGGTAAAGTTCAGGGAAAACACACGGGACTAGAAATATTAGAATCACTGCTGTGGCTGGGTGTGGTGGCTGAGGCAGGAGGATCACTGTGAGTCTGAAGCCAGTCTGAACTCCATAGTGAAACTCTGTCTCAAAACGACCAAAAAAAAAAAAAAAAAAAAAAAAAAAAGAAAAGAAAAAGAAAAAGAAAAAGAAAGTAAAGAAACACCGCTGTGGTTTTGTTTTAGAAATACAGTTTGCCATAGTTGTGATAGGAAATCGAAGCTGTGACAGTTGACACACTTCCACTCCCAGCCTCTGATATCTGGGAGGAAACGGTGACTAGGGAGTGGCATAGCTTGGTGGGGCCTGGGTTTCATCATCACTCTCTGAAAGTCTGGGGAGGGCAGAGCCTAAGAAATGAAGGGCAGAGGGGAAAGGAATTGACAGGAGTTCTTCTTTGTGCTGTTCCCAAGACATACTGACCATTTAGCATTCTGCTAGGAGAAGGCTGGCATCGGTTGGTGGCATTTTGTTTATAATTGAACCCCTTTCTGAATGCACTGGCAGCACAGTTATGGAGACAGGACCAACACTGAGATGGCTAGGATTCATCCTGGCTTGAGATTAACTATATACTTCTAATGTGTTCAGGTAAGACACATCTCCACATAACAGCAGACAAAGAGGCAAACACAATGATCCGTGAAAGAGAGAAACCGAGATGCTGCCCAGGTGCAATGAGCCTTTATATGTCCCGTCCTCACCTTGTGTTTTTGTAGCTCTACCTGCAGGCTTCAAGCTCTCTGCCTGAAGTTTCCTGATGGATGCCTTCAGGGATCATTAAAAGTGATTTGTGAGCTGATGGGGCTTGTGTCTGTCATGCTTAGGCATCTGTAGATAGCATGTTCCCTGGGAGAGGGTGTTTGGTGGACTGCTTCCCGGGCCAGGAAACCAACCCTGTGAAGTCTGAGAGGGCCTCAAAAGTCCCTTGGTGATGGGTGATGCCAGATACGAGTAGGACTACCAGGTCCCCTGGAAATCGGGTGTAGGTGGGCAGGGGAGCCAGGTGGTTTTAGTCTTCCTTCCCCACTGTCAGGCTGCCACAGTGAGGAGGGTGTGAGAGCTTCATTCAGTGCCCTGGAGGGCAGACCCAGTCCTGTGTGTAGGGGAGTTGCCTCAGATCACTGAGCTGCTCAAGAAACCTTTGGCATAGTTTCTTTTCTTCCATTGCTGGATCAGCTTGCTTCCCACTGTCCCTCTTGACCTTCTCTTTCCCTTTGGGAGGTGTTTTCATTTACAAATAGATAGAATACTGGGATTTTTCAGATGCATGGACTAAGTTACCATGCATGAAAATACATGTCAAGCATCAAAAGTAATCTCTTGAGACGCCAGCCTTCTCTTTGAATCAGCTCTTTATCTTGGGATGCACACGTTCACCTTGCCCACCCGTCGAGACAAAGCCTGTTCCGCAGAGTCTTCTAAAGGTGGAGCCAGAAGACCCACCTGCCCAGTTACCTTCTCTTCCTCTGTTCATCCCACCATTGTAACCAGTATGTTTGTGTATGGGGGCTTTGCACTCACTGTTGTACGGTGGTCCAGTGTCAGATCAGGGTCTCACTCAAAGCAACAGTTCAAATACAAAAAGGTAAAGCAGGTCCAAGCTATACTGGTGTGATGGTCAGTTCTGTGTGTCAACTTGACTAGGTGATAATACTCAGGTATTCAAGCACTAATCTAGGTGTGTTGTGGAGGGTTTGTGCAGAGGTGGATGACATCTACAATCAGTTCCTTTAAGTCAATGAAATTATCCTCAGTGAGGTAAATGGGTCTCTGTTGAAAAACCATAAGAGAAAAACTGAGGATTCCCTAAGAAAGAAGAAATGTTGCTTTAAGACTGTAGCATCAATATGTATATGTATCAATCCTCAAGATGCATGTAATTATGATGTATTACAAAGAATATCAATAATATCTATATCTATATCTATATCTATATATCCCCCCACTAGAAGGGGTTAAAACAAGGACAGCAGCATTGGCCCCTGACCCAGGGTTTAAAAACTACAAACCTGCTCTATTGGTTTTAAATTTGCCAGACCTCATAACTGTGTAAGATAATTTCTTGAATACATATTTCATCTAAATCTACATTTATGCCTGTATCTGTATCTGTGTCTATGCTGACATCTCTACCTATAATCTGTATCTCCTACTGGTTCTGTTTCTTTGGAGAACCCTGGCGATACAGTTGATAGCTGCTGAAAGACAGTAAAGTGAAGCCAATTCACAGCACAGACACATTTGTTGAACTGTCCTATCACTCCTGTCGCTCCATTCTCCAGTCCTTAGTACAATTATGCCATGAATTGAGCCTGGCACCCTCTTCACAGCCTTCTTCGATTGCATGTCTCACTCCTTGCCCATGAGGCTCCTTCTCACTTCTTCCCTCCTTTCTTTCTCTCCCTCTGGTGCTCTCTCTCTGAGTCATGGCAGGCGTTTTCCACTGGGCCACCTCAGCTGGCCGCCTCACAGTACATCTCAGAGTGCTGCCTCTGGCTCTACTGAGTAGCACTATCTGCCCAGGCTGCTGATGGCAGAAAGACAGCGGGGGCTGCTGAGCGGACCAGCCATATGTGCACATGGAGGAATCTGAGGCAAAAAGAGGGCATTTGTACCTTTGTCATTTTGTCTTCCAATAAACTGTCAAATGATTTTTTAAATTTAAAAATTTCTCATGAAATTTCTGTAGCAGCTGATAAAATATTCTTATTTTACCTTTATAAGATAAACTGGTTGTATTATCCCTTTCTCAGAGATGAAGAGAGGAATTAAAAATAATATCCCCAGTCTCTCTTTAAGCCTCATTTTACTGATGACAAAGTTGGAGTTATGTCTTAGTCACTTCCCACATCAGTAAGAAAAAATACCCAGACCTCCAACTTAAAGGAGCAGAGATTTACTCTGGCCCACATTTTAAAAACTTTGGTCCTTGCATTGTCACTGGCATTTTGGAATGGCGTGGGCAGAGAAAACCTGCTCATGGCATCCAGGGCACAGAGGGTGAAAGGAGGAGCTTGATAGGGAGAGTACCCTTGCAGGCCATGCCCCCAGTGACCCACCTCTTCCACCCAGACCCTGCTTCCTAATAACAAGTCAGACATGCTGCCCTATAACCCAGACACCTTTCAAAAGCCCCACCTATGAACACAGGAGACTTTGGAGGAGCATTTAGATACAAACCATAACAGGTTACAACCTAGCATTTTTTACTTTGCTGGCTCCTTATAAAAGAGAATATATTTGGTTACATTAGTTTTTTGTAACTAATTTAACAAAAATCCATTAAAGACTAGGGATCCAGTATGGGCTGAATTTAAAGTTGGATGAGGCAGTCTCCACCTTCAAGGAGCTCATGGCTCAAGGGGAGACAGTCGGAGTTGTCATGGAATGCAACCCCCGTGCTTTCTCTACACCACGAGGAGAAAGGCCCTTCCCACCTTGTCTTACCTTCTTCATAGTATATTGTCGGCAAAAATTAGCATGCCACAAATCCAGCAACTTTATGTGTTGGGGACTCCATTTGTCATCTTGTGCATGGAGTGGATGTGGATGCAGTGGCTGGATGTAATGCCATTCCTCCATATGCACAAAATGACGGTCACTGGAGCCAGCAGCAGTGCCTTGTAAGTCCCCAAGAAAGAGCTGAGGAACCAGCTTGGAAGGGAAGGAAAACAGGTGAAAGATTAGCCAACCCCAGGATGGTTGAGAAAGAGCCTTTCAAACTCCCTTGAGCATGATGGACTCTTTCCATCTTAACTATTGTTCCCACTTTCCTTGTATTAGTTTGAAACTCATTAAAAAAGATAATTAAAAGCAAAGAAGATTTTTCAAGAGAAATAAGGAAGAGATAAAAAGGGTTACATAAGGCAATAAAATGATTGGAAGAAGTATTTAGAAAGACTCAATTAAATAACAGCAATTATAAAAAATGAGAACAAGTTTGAAAGATTAACAATTAGAACAGTTGTAAAATAGTTTAAAGAACAAAGTCATAATTAACAGCATAAAATGAAATTACAGTTAATGTTAGTTATAAAGTAAAGTTACAACAAATTATACATTTTGAAGATAGATAATTAAAAAGTAGAGATAAATAGTATTAAGTTTAAAAACTATAGTTAAAGTGTATTACAGAAAGGATGAGTATACTAATAGAAAAATGGACAAAGGTGAATTTACACAATGAAGAAATCTAAGTACAAAATGTATGTGGAAAAATGTTCGATTTCACTAAATGAAATACAGGCGAAGTAAACTATAAGCTATTGATTTTTACTTTTCGAATTTGTAATGGTTTGTAAATGATGATATTTAGTGTAGTCAGAGATACAACAATCATCTCATGTTCCACAGGTGGAACCATGAACTTTCTGGCAGCAGAATTAGGCAAGACACAAGAGGTTTCACAATATGCAGGTTCTTTTTCCTTGGTAAATTCACTGCTAAAAATTTATCCTAAAATGATAATCACACATACTTTAGTGAGTTGCCTGTAATAAGTTTTATCAATATTATTGGTAACACTGTTAACAATGTTTTCAAGATTAGGAAAAAAATCTCTAATATCCCAACAATAGGAAATTCAATAAATAGATTAAAATTATCACACAATAATCATTAAAAATACTATTATAGCCAGGCATGGTGGCTCATGCTTGTAATCCCAGCACTGGGGAAGGCTGAGGTAGGAGGATTGCTATGATTTCGAGGCCAGCCTCGGCTACAAAGTGAGTTCAAAGTCAGCCTGAAGTGCATAGCAAAACCCTGGCTCAAAAAGACAAAATAAAATAAAAATAAATAAAAATACTATTATAAAATAGCTAATGACAAAGAAAATGAATCATAATATGATAAAACCCAACAGGTTAAATAACAATATATATGATATGACTTCTTTTAGAGAAAAAAAATATGTATGTGTGTTACTGATATATTAGTACTAGTTATTTATGGGTAGTAGGTATTGTGGGTGGTTTTGTTTGCTACGTTTACTACGATAACACATTTTAAATTTTAGTTTGGTTTATTAGTACCTTTCTTGTAGGAAGTTTTAGTAAGCAAAATTGCTTAAGCAGTACTAAGGAAAATAGGATAAGAATTTAGAAATGAATCTAAATTAAGAATTTAAAAATAGGGTCAATTTGAGTAATTTTTTTTTTTGGTTTTTTGAGACAGGGTCTCACCATGTAGTCCAGGTTGGCCTCAAACTTGCAGCGATCCTCCTGCCTCAGCCTCTTGAGTGCAATTTGAGTAATTTAAATATCTGACAATATATAACATATATAAACATATCTAAACAGCATATAACAACATATAAATAGAACATGAAAAGATTGGGAATATAATAGAAGTGTATTCAAAATAAAAAAGAATAGAATACAGAACAACATAAAATCATTATTTGTTGAGTTTTTAGTGAATGCTAGCTGCTATTTATTCCAGATGTTTTAAATATATTAATATATTAAATATCTACCTAAGAGCAGTGTAATAGGGCATTCTTTTAATTAAATGAACCAATGGATAAAAAGGAGAAAAGGGCAAAATTCTCTGCAAAAGGCTCCTGAGTTCTTATAGCACATCCACTCTTCTTCCAGATCCCCTTTCTCACAGTCATGTACTGGGGTGAGTGACCCTTTCCTTCTGCCATTTACTAGGTGCCAAGAAGCAGTACAGTCAATGGCTCCTCAGGCTCTAACTCATTCTATGTTGTTTCTTCTCTGTTTAGGCCTTAAGAGAGCTTCCATTCAGCCCCTGACCCAGTCCCCACATCCTACCCTGACAACCAATGGGACCAAGCAACCCTGACTTTGTGTAATGACATCCCTGTTTTATGTAATGACAATCCTAATGGTGGGAAAATGTGGGTGACCTGGTAGATAGAGTTGAAACCATTTACCAGTGAGTATGCTGTATGTAAGAACTTAGAGAAAACAGGACTCCAGTTTATCTGTTCATATAACGGAAAATTCTTGGAAGACACCAGGTTTCAGGTAAGGTTTGATTCAGAGCCAAGTGATAGGACTTTAGGCTGTTACTGTTTCCCCAAGTTCTTTGCTCTAATCTCTCTGTTTAGCTCAGTTTTCAAGCAGGCTTCTTTAGGGGACAAAAAGAGTTACCTCAGGTTGTATCTTCCTTCTCACACAATGGGAGTCTATCTCAGTACCTTCCTTATAGGGATATGTTTCTACAAGCAACAGGAGATCTACTAATAGGCTGAAACCCCGGAATCTTATTCCCATTCCTTGCTGCAGTTTAGGATTGGAGACAATGTCATTCAAACCTGACAGCTGAGAAGGGAAAAGAGTGAATTTGCCAATAGGAAATTAGATTATTAATAGTGGGGAAGCATAGAATCAAACGTGGGGGAAGAACCAACAACTATCCACCCCAGCAGTTCCTCCATCATAGGGAGCTGTAGAAGACTTCATTCAGGAGGGGACATTTAAAATGGAGCTTCATGGAAGTTCATGGCCTGAAGATCAGAAGGAAACTCTTTGTAAGGTGTCACCTGGCTGAGTGGTTCAGAGATATGAAAAGTTCTGGGCTGCCCAGAAAAGTGAAAAGTTTAGGGAGATAGTAATTGCAGTTACCTGGGAAGGGAGACTGTCTGTAACCACACCATGCCTGGTCGATGATGGCGGAACAGAATGCAGATAAATTTCATTTGAATATACAGTCATCCTTTGGTATCTACTGGGGAATGATTGCAAGACCCCCATAGAACCAAAATCTGTGGATGCTCAAGTCTTCTATATAAAGTGGCACAGCATTTTCATATAACCTACACAGATCCTCCTGTATACTTTAAATCATCTTCATATTACGTGTAATATCTAATACAACTTAAATGCTATATAAATAGTTGTTGTACTATACCTTTGAGGGAATGGAGAGAAGAAAAAGTCTGTGTGTGCTCAGTGTAGACACAGCTTTTTTCAAGTATTTTCTATCAGTTTTTGGTTGAGTTCATAGATGTGGACCCTACAGATATAGAGAGAAGACTATATTGACTCTTGGATCCTAGGTCCTAGAATCTTGAATGCCTTATACCAATTCATATGAGTTACCCTTAAATCCATTTTAACAGCATGCTGTTTAATAATCAGCTTGAAGAAAAAAAAAAGGGTCCTGATTTGTGTGGATTACTTTCCAGTGTGGCAGAACTATTCCCACCATGATCAATATCAAGCTTTGACGATGAATGGCCCTGAATACAGAGTTGAGCGTCATAAGATGTGGGGTAGATCTCATCATCCACTGGGAGCTGGCTCTAGCATGTATCTACTTTTAGTTCCTCAGTGACAATTCCCTCAATTTGTGACTGTCTCGGACACCTCTGTCTGACTTCTACTTTTTTTTCCTGCTTCTGATTTTGTCAGCTTCATAAATGAATGACTATAATAAATTCAGAATATTCTTGTTAATTATGAAGTATTCTGGATCCCAGGTTTTCAGTAGAGGATTTACTCATCCCTTAAGACATATTATATCAAGCAAACCTCTTTCTTTCCCCTTTTAATTTTAAATTTTAATTGAAGTATTACTTACAGGCAAGTGCACAAATCTTAAGTATATAGCTCAGTGAATTTTTACAGATACACACACCCATGTAATAACCAGAAAGATTCACGATTAGAACATTTTCAACATACTGAAAGACTTGATTGTGTTCCTCTCCAGGTTAACTCCATTCACAAAGATGACCACTTCTCTGATGTCTATTATTATAAGCTAGTTTTGCCCTGTTCCTCCAATCCCCAGTGGTGGTGATTTAACCCAAGGCCTTGTGGATGCTAGGCAAGTACTTTACTCCTGAGATGTACTGCCAGCCTTTGCCACGTTCTTCAATGCCACATAATAGGCCTTATGCTGTATGTTTTCTTCCTTTCCTGTTTTCTCTTCTCTTCTCTTTTTTCTTTCTGTCTGTCTGTCTGTCTCTGTCTGTCTCTGTCTCTCTGTCTCTCTCTCTGTCTCTCTCTCTCTCTCTGTCTCACTCTTTCTTTCCTCCAGCATTATGCCTATGATATTTAAGTACAGCTATGCTGTTAAGTGTGATAATAGTTTGTTCTTTCTTGTTTTAGTATAGCAGTCCGTTGTGTGAATATGGCAGAGTTTATTTATCCATTCTAATGTTGATGAACACTTGGGCTTTGGGAGTTTAGATGATTTAGGTCTAAAATGTTACCCCGAAGACACATGTGTTTGGAGGGTGAGGAGATCATGGGGGCATTATGCTCATCTGGGGATTTATCTATGGTCCCTCAAAAGAGTCATATGTGTGGAAGATGACAGGATCATGGGGGAGCTATATCTGTAGATTCATCAAATGTGCTGTTAGGACATTCCTCAGTGACAATTCCCTGAATTTGGGATTGTCGTGGACACCTCTGTCTGACTGCTGCTTGTCACTGAGGTAGGAGGTGGGTCACTGGGGCAGTGACCTGGAAAGGATGTATTCTTGTCCTTGGTCTTTCTCTGTCTCTTTCTGTCTTGCTGTCTGAGTCTGTGCCTGTGTCTGTGTCTGTGTCTGTGTCTGTCTCTGTCCCTATCTGTCTATCTGCCTCTCTCTCAGCTGCCATGGGTTAAACAGTTTTTCTTCTGCCATGTCCCTTGGCCATCTTCTTTCTGTTTTGGAGCCAGGGTCCACAGACCAAAATTGTAAGCCAGAACAAATCTCTCCTCCTTGAAGTTGCTAGTGTTCGGTATTGTATCCCAGTGACAGAAAAGTAACAGGACAGGGATGCTTGTGAATACAGCCATGGGAAAGTATACTGACTTAGGCCAGGCCTTGCTGCTTCTTACCAGAGGCCTGCCTTGCTACTTCATTGCTGTGTGCTGTTGCTCACCATTTCCACTTCATAATCATGTTGGCCTTGGTTGCAGGGGCTGCCTCAGGGTCCTGGATCTGGCATGATAACCCTAGCAGGCAGGGCTCCTGAGTACAGTTTCCCATGACAGACGAACATGAGTAGTGGCAAAGTGCAAGGCCAAATGACTGGAGATCTAGAAACCCACCACACTTTGATATAACCAGGCTGTGCAACCTTGGCAACTTACTCAGCCTCTCTGGGTTTCAGCTCCTTCAACTGTGAAATAAAGAGATTACATGGTTGCCAAGGTTATTTCCACTTGAAATCCCATGACTCCTAATACACTAATACACTGTCCAGTCTTTTGTTCCTAGCTGAGATTTAGAATTACACACATGAGTAAAAGTACCTTAGTAGAATTGCAAGATCCACAAAATGCCCACCTTGGGGCAAAGATGAAACTAAATAAAGCTGCACACTCAGATGAGGATCAGTTGTGTAGATTGTGTAGCTGTGGACATTTACACACTGTTAGCACCAATACACCGGCATTTCTCTGCTAACATCACAGCAGACATGCTCATGTAACCTTGATGCATTTCAAGCATTTGTTATTTGGAAGTAAAGAGGCTAACAGCCTGCATTTCAGAAATCTCTCAAGTTCTGTGACAGGTAGGTATTGTTAAAGGGTTAGGAGAATGTCCCTGTGCTCTCAAGGAAAAATGGTTTGAAAATTCATCAAGGCCAGAGGAGCCATTCAGGAGCGATGACAGATGGGATGTTTGTGCTTGTTTAAGGAACAGAGATGAGAAATGAGTCTCTTCTGACTTGTGCTCTGCTCATCAGAGATGATCACTCTAACTCCAACACAGAGGAAATCAGAGGCCTCAGGACTCTTGCAGGCATGAGTATGGGAGAGACAGGAGCTGGGCTGGCTTTGCCTCTCCCTCTGGCATGTGTGTCACCGCTGTCCCGCCTTCTACATCCTTACACCAGCGTCCTGTATTTCAGCCCACATATTTTGACAAACATATAATGAGGAGAAAAGAAATGAGGTGTCAAAGAAAACCCATAAAGATGAAAAAAATAAAATAGAAGGAAGTCCAGGAAATGATAGGGAATGACCTTTTAGGAACTGCTGTACATTTGGTGAGGATTTACTCTACAATAAACTTTATACTGGAGGTACCAGGAAATCTTCCTGGTGCATTGCCAAGTTATGAGCCATGTGTAAGATTTATTTTAACTGGATAGTGTTAAGTGATGTCCCTTCAGCAGCATGGTTACCAGAGCCCATCCTACAAGATGATATGGTACAGCATACACAATTTACTGTGAACAGCAAATTGGTAGTACAGGTACTATTAAGTGGAACCCAGAGACAGTTGGAGAGGTTTCTGACATGGGGGAGCTTCTGCCTTATGATTTCACTAGATGCCAGGGTAGTGCAGTGATCAGTGTTTACCAGTGATGTGGTATTTCCAGGGGAGTGCTTTGTGTTACTACTAAGAATATTTTGTTACCTGCCCAAAGATACATCTTCATTCTGTGCTTGTAAATGCCTCTAATTATTGCTGGCTTGTTTTATGCTATTTTGAGTTTTTAATCTCTTCATGTGTGCTGCTCAAAATTCTTGTATTCAAAATATGTCACAGAAGCACTTATGCATGCACACACATGCACATAGTGAGAGGGACTGTTTTAGAGCTTTGTTGTTTTTACATTATGTGATGCCTGGTAATTAATGGGAAAAGCTTTAAAACTGGTGTTCTGTAGTGGCTTTGGAATGTCTTAGTCCATATTTTCAGAATGTGCTCATATTGACAGCACTATGCAATAGGCATTTTTCAGTGATTTTAATTGGTTTGCTATAACTATGGCAACTATATGGCCTAGATTTTCTAGGATGAACCTGATTTGGAGGACTAATTTAATTGTTTCTGTAAGTACACAAATAATAGTGAGAGAAATTGCTTCAATTTTTAGCTCAGAAAATATGATTGTCATATCTATATTGGTCTCATCACTGGTCATAGTATCCAAGTGGTGAACTGTGCAGCTGAAATGCTACTCGGGTAAGCTGGAGAGAAGGCTCTTGTGTTGTGATGAACGCAGGATTAGCTTCTCTGGATGGGGACCAGGAACAGGTATCTTCTGCCTGGAGCCTCATGTATTGGTCTCTCCTCTTCTCCTTCTCCTTCTCCTTCTCCTTCTCCTTCTTCTCCTTCTCCTTCTCCTTCTCCTTCTCCCCTTTCTCCCCCTTCTCCCCCTTCTCCCCCTTCTCCCCCTTCTTCTCCTTCTTCTCCTTCTTCTCCTTCTCCTTCTCCTCCTCCCTCCTCCTCCTTCTCCTTCTTCTCCTTCTCCTTCTCCTTTTCCTTCTCCTTCTCCTCCTCCCTCCTCCTCCTCCTCCTCCTCCTTCCTCTTCTTTCTCCCCCCCTTCTCTCTCTCTCTGTTGTACTGGGGATTGATCCCCTTCACACTTAGCTACAACCCCCTCCCCAACTTTTCTTTATTTTGATAGAGGGTCTCTCTAAACTACAAAGTTTCCCAGGCTGGGCTTGAACTTATGATCCTCCTGTCTCAGCCTCTCAGAGTGCTGGGGTTACAAGTGTGTGCCACAGCACTCTGGTTTGTATTGTTCTTTCTTTTCCTCTCCTTCTCATCCATTTCTTCCTATACTCCTATCCAGTATACCAGGGACAGCCAGGTGAGTATATGAAGGAATGGTTGAAGCAGGGTTACCAGGATTTTGGTTTAGTTACATTTTGTTTAAAGTAGGGATTTGAAAATCAGAGAATATAAGGCAAATCTTCCCACCTGGGACTTTTGATTTGGAAGTCTAGGTGGTTTTTTTTCAAGGAGGGTTATTTAGGGATGATTGGAACTTCATTCCTTCCCTCCTCCTCCTTCAAGTTGTCTCCTTCCTTCTCTCCCCATTTCAGCATTCATTCCAAAGGTTTGATGTGGTAGGAAAGTAAGAAATGACACAAAATGAAGAAGTTGGAGGGAGGATAATACTGCTTGATAGTCAAGCTATGATTTGTGGAGAACCAAGGTATTACTGAGTCTTCTGTGTGTCAGAGGAAACTGTTGATATCCATTATCTTACTTGGTGTGTTTATTTCTTGGGTGGCTACTGAAGAAAATATTATGTTCTGATTTTGTTACTGACATCTGTTAGCTCTCAGGATGAGGAAGGTTTTTTTGGTGAGGCTGTGTGTGTTTCAGAACTTAGAAATGATAGCATAATTGAGCTCAGAAAGGCCAGAAGCTTTGAGAGAGCCAGCCATTAAACACTGCCTTGGAAGGCCTTTCAGAAGCTGAAGTAATTCTAGAAGCTTCTGAAGCCATGGGTCTTCATTGCAGTGGTCTGTACTTGTGGGACTAACCTAATTCTCAATGTTCTGTTTCATGCTAGTCTTTCTTTTGAAGGTTTTTATTTCATTGCTCAATGATTCTCACAGTTTCTTTACTTTTCTTCCTTTATTTTTCTTTTTCTTTGCAGTGTTGAGGATTGAACACCGTGGTTTACATATGCCAGGCAAGTGCTCTGCTACCAATCTACATCCCCAGCTTTTCTGTTTCCATTTAAAAAGACTGTTTTGGATTTTATTCAATGATAATTTAATTTCTGCCCTGTTTGAGTAACTATACATTCTATAAGAGCTTTATTGGTATGCAATTTATATAACATAAAGTTCTTCCATTTTAAATGTACAATTTAGCGAGTTTTAGTATATTTATAGAGTTGTCAAGCATTGGCTTGAACTAATTTTAGGACATGTTAATCATTCCTCTAAAAAGAATGTTGTACTAGTTAGAAATCAGTCCCTATCTCATCCCTTCTGAGGGCTTTCGAGCCTGATCTACTTTTGCTTTCTGTAGGTTTGTTTGTTCTGCACATTTCATTTAAATGGAATCATATGTAGTCTTCTGTGTCTGGCTTCTTTCACTTGGCATAATGTTTTAGGTTGGGAAATAATATTGAGGCTCATCTATATGTAACATATGTCAGTACTTTACTTCCTTTTACTATGTAATTATATTCCATTGTCTGGATATACTGCATTGTGCTTATCCATTTACCAATCAATGGACATTAATGGTGTTGTGATGCTTTTTTACAGATGGAATTGTTTTCTTCTTTTTATTTTTGGCTTGCTGATTGCTACTGTATAGATATACAACTGTGTTTTTAATTTTGATCTTGTATGGTGCAACCTTTCTCAACTTTTCAAAAAAATAGATCTAATTTTTTTTAATGGATTCCTTAGGATTTTTGTATTTATAAGATCACATCATGTATGAATAGAGTTTTACTTCTTTCCTGGCTCACTTCATAATGTTGTTGTTTGAAGTTGGTTAGGAATTCCAAACTATTTTTAGGTTGTCTGCTCAATAAGACCATGCACATGTGTTTGTGTTGTAAAAAGTGAAGGCATCCTACTTCCTTCTCTTGCTTAGATCATCTTTAATATATTTGATTGAAAGAAACATTTGATATTCTAAGGCATTAAGAATACTCAAGATAATGAGTGAGCCTATTACCTGTCTACTCTCTCCATGAAATCCATTGTAAGAAAAATTGTGGTAAGCATTTATTAAGTATCTGTTACATGAAAAACCTCTAATATATGTTATGTATTGGGGAAAGTTTGTGGAGGGGGATGTCCCAAAGAAATAAAAGACAATCCTTGGGATTTTTAGTTCCCTGTAGAGGAAAGATTTATACATATTACATAATTTGAAAAGTATAGAGTAGCATGTAGGCTCAAAACTGCAAAATAACAGTATAATTTAGATGCATATGTGTTGAACAGAACAAAATGATGAGATGTAAGCAACCTCTGTTATAGTTGGGTATATAGAGAGGAAAGACTTAGTTCCTGCCTTAAAAATTATAGTAATAGGTTAGCATATAAGTGAAACTCAAAAATGCTACTGCACTGCTGTGGATCCCTTTGGCCTAAGAGGATACCATGGTGCCTTGTCTTCCACTGCTTCTAATGCTGAAAAGGAATAAATGAAAATAATATCATTATTCACCTAATTTTTTGGTCTTTCAGCAGTGCTGGAGTTTGAAACTAGGGCCTGATGTATGCTATCACTGAGCTATATCCCTAGCCCCACTCATTTAATTTCTAAAAAAACTACATTTGCCTCTGTAAGTTTATGGCTAAACTTAGGTACAACAGAGTGGTTAGCAAAAAATAATTAAATATGTACATGGATAACCTAAAAATAATTTTGGTCTTGTAGAGGTGAAATACTGAACTAAAAACTTTCCAAACTAGATTATCTCAACTTTGTCAGATACAGCTTCAATTCCTCCACTGATTTATGCCATAATTAGGGAGCTATTAGCATCCCCCCCCCAAAAAAAACCCCTTAGTTTTGTAAATGAAGTGGAAGGAGATGGAAACTTAGGACATAAATACACACATGCATTTCTCCCCTGGTTTCTTCTATGGAGATTTGAAAACTGTTGCATTAAAAATTGTACTTACAAAAAGATATAAAACAAATAGTGTACATAGTGGCCTATGTTCAGGGACATAGACATGACTTTTTAAAAATCGTTCATACTAAAATAATGCAATGCTAAATTTTGTGTCAAGAATTTGCACATGGGAATGTAGAAATGACTTCACTGGGGATAACTCAGCTGTGAAGTCCATGAAGAGATTATGTCTTAATTCACTAATTTAAATTGTTAGGATAGTGTTTTCAAAGCATGCTTGTTGGATAAAAGAGCTTCCTTGAAAGTTCTCCAGTTATATCTTTCGGGCCATGAAGACTACAACTCCCACAATGCCCTGCTCCTCTTGAGCGCTCCAAGTAAAGTAATACTATAATCCTCTGAACGTATCGCGCCACGCCGAGACTACAATTCCCACTACACGTAGGAGCTCCGGAAACCTTGTCAAACAGTACCTGTTGCCATAGCATCCGGGTCCCGGCCAGCTAATCCGAGTGCCCTCTCCGGGTAGAGGCGGGTCCTTGGCATTTTTGACAAACCGGAGGCGTATTGTTCTGGCACGTGACCGGAGGAGGCGGGAATTTAGGACCGGCGCCTTCTCCTTGCTCCTCGGGGTCGCGGCCTTGCTCACGCTGGGCAAGGGAAGTGTCCCGTCCTCCACGCGCGTGTGCGCGCGCGGGACCTGACGTGCTCGTGGGTCCGCGATAGGACTCTGCGGGGACAGAGGCAGGAGCAATGGGCGGGACGGCTAGCACCCGCCGTGTCACCTTCGAGGCGGATGAGAACGAGAACATCACCGTGGTGAAGGGCATCCGGGTGAGTGCAGTGGGCGGGCGGAGGGCGAGCACTCGGACTCGGACCCCATCGCTCCGACGTTTCTGGGAACCCGCTCGGCTTGGTCACTTTCTTCCGAGTCTCCAGTGCTGTCCCGCCAGAAGTCTAGGTCTCTGGGAAGAACTTCGGAGTTTTAAGACTCGGGACATTCACTCAGAGATAGTTTCTGGTGGCGTTCCAGGTGCTGGGCACTGTGCTTGGGCAGCTGGGGGACGTCGGGCTGCGTTGCACCCTCCCTGGACTCACAGTCTGGTCCTGCTCACTAGTTGCAGGACTTTATTTGGAATCCATCCCTCACTGTACCTATCTGTGCAGTGGGTCTCTTAGTCCTCCTGGGTTCAGGACCCAAACTCTGCTTTGCCAAGCCAACATTTTCTTTTTCAGGGTGAATTGGCGTTTTAAGGCTCTATTCTGTTGGCATTATGCCATTTAATGCGCTCCTGATCCTTCTGTTAAAAATCCCCAACACACACACACACACACACACACACACACACACACACGCACACACATTCACACACGCACTCATACACACACGCGCACACACAGATACACACACACACATACTCCCACCCATACACTCACACCCCTGCACCCCTCCCTCCCCTGCACCCATGTCCACAGTCTTGGCTTCACCTTCTTTCACTTTGATCTGATAACCTTTCTCCCCCAGGCACCTCCCTGTGGCCTGCTGTCCCTGCATTTTGGACTAGGTCCAGTTGTTTCAGGCCTCCCGTCTGCAAGCTTGATAGGGGTTGAGACAGGTTTGAAATTCTTCAGGCTGGTAGAAGTAATATAGTCAGTTCTGACAGGACGTGGGAGAGAATATTTTTATGCCCTGTGCATGCACTTGATACATAAACTGAACATTGACTTTTCTCAAGGGTGTCAGTATCCCAGCATTAACTTCAGTAACACACTCTGCTGCCCCTGAATTTGGATCTTCACATTCTTGGAAGTGTGATGCCTGAGCCTAGTAAATAAAGCACTTTTGACTTAAGAAAAGTTTTATAATAATTTATATTTTTCTTCCTCTGTTATTACACAGCCAACATCAGTAAGTTCAGTGTATAAAATCTTTTTAGTGTTTGTACTAGGAAATAAACTTTATAAATATTGAAAGTGTTTAAACATTTTTTCTTCTGAAATTGTTACCTTGAGAAGAATTTATTAAAGTTTTCTTTATAGAAACTCAGACTGCTGAACTCAGTTTTTGGTCTGTGACCAGAATTTCTTCATATATCATATTAATGAGTGCTATCACAACACTTTGTAATTCATTACTACCTGAGGCTGCAGTATTTGCAGAATTGTTGTTTAGTTGGTACCCTTTGGAGTAAAATAAAAACTTGTTTAAGCTCTTGAGTTTTATGCAGATTTTCATAATCTTGCCTTTAGATATTGGCAGGGTGTCCAAGGTTGGAGAGTGAAAAAGACTTAAAAGAAAAAGCTTTTGTCAGTTTTGGGGTGAGAAGATTTTAAAACATGAATAAATTCTTGTTCCCATTTTCTGGTACAGACACAGTGATGACAGCAAAACACATTGGAAGAGCAGAGATACATATGAAATACAAGGGGCTGGGGATTTAGCTCAGCGGCAAAAGCGCCTGCCTGGCATGCGCAAGGTCGTGAGTTCGGTTTCCGGTACGGGAGAAAAACCAAAAAAAAAAAAAAAAAACCAAACCATATGAAATACAAGGTCGAATAGGATAAACATGACAGTAGGTGTATACATATCTGATTAAAATGGTCAGTTTGTTTAAAAAAACTTTTTCAAAGGCTTTGAAAAAGAACTCTGTCCTTTGGACAAACAGCTTTGTAGAAATGGTCTTCCTTTTTATTTATATACCACATTTAATCAGTATTGTTAAAATTCAAGCACACTATCCTCGTTTTGACTCCTGTGCTTTCCTTCAGGATATACTCTTCACCTGGAATGCTCTTCTGCTGAACCCCATTACTTTGAATCCTTTTTCAAGCATGATACGCAATCTATGAGTTTCACCTTTTTCATCAGCAAAGTAATGGAGCTGAGTGCATCTCTCAGATCTCTGGGTCTTTCTAGTTCTGAAGTTCTGTAAGCTCAGTGGCACTGTAAGTTTCTTGAAACTGTACTCAGCCTATTGCAGTTTCCTGTAAAAGTGGCACACTATTGAAGTGTTGAGTACGTAGTGGTCATTTTGATTTGAGGTCGTGGTCAAAAGTGTCAATTTGGAATTAAGCAGACCTTACTTGAAATCTTAGGTATTAGTCTTTGGTCTTGGATGAGTCAGTTCTCTGATGATATATCTTTATCCATAAAGGGGAGTACTGTTACTTTCCTTAATTGGTTGGGGTAAGAAGATGAGGTAAGGCAAGTGAAGCACCTGAGTCATTGTAGATTTTTAATAAAACGTAGTCATGATGATAGGGTTCCTTTTACATCCAAGAATCTGTGATTCTTTGAAAGTGCCATATAGTATAGTATAATGAGCATGTGCTTTGGAACCAAACCTGGGTTTGGGTCCTAGCTTTAACTCAGTAGCTGTGTATCTTTGGATGAGTCACTTTTGATTGCTTATTCAGTGTGTCTGGATAATACAGCCTACTAGTGAGACTTTTGACATGTATGTAAATATCTAGCACAGTGCCTAGTAAGCTTGGACAGCATTTGCTGTTCAAGATAATGGATGTATAAACTTAAATGATCTTAACATAACTAGATAAATATGAGAGCATGTTGTGGTCCCACAAGTGTGCACACTAATAGGGTGTGTACTGGGAAATTGGGGTCCCACTGTCTGTGAGATTTTTGCTTAGTTTTTTTTTTAAGATTTCTTTATATTTATCTTTATATCTTTATATTTTATTTGGCTTGCAACAGCTGTCTGTCTCCTTTGAGTATGGGAATTCAGTTTTTTTTTTTTTTCTCCGGTACCGGGGACCGAACTCACGATCTTGCGCTTGCCAGGCAGGCGCTTTTGCCGCTGAGCTAAATCCCCAGCCCCTGGGAATTCAGTTCTTAAGCAAGGTGTTTTTAGCTTTGTTGGTTAAAACCTGGAACTCAAGAGGCTCAAACTTCATTTTTGAATTGCAGATGGGTTAATTCAACTTGGCTGGAGAAAACTTTCAAACTTGGATCATTTTTCTAACATTTAGGTTATTGGTTGTAAGAAATGATAGTATACCAAAATAAAGTCACTCTTTACAAACTGACTGTGTTATTCCCCAGTCTTTCCGAGTTTCATCTTCATTTATCTTCGTATAGAAAGAGTAACATTTAGTGAGCAAAGAAGTTCAGTAACTAGGCTGAATTTATGAACAGATCATGTTTTTTCATATTTTTCTTGTTGAGGTCCATAATAGCTAGCAATTAAAGGACCTATTTAGAATTTTTAAGTTTAAAGTTGCTTCTCACCTATCAGGTGTTATTTTCATAATATTGATAGGTTCTTGCTTTTTCCTTTATCCTTAGCAACTGTTACCTTTTCCTGTGTTCCATAAAATAACCCATGTTCTCATACATGATCCCACCTTTGAATCTGACACTACCCATATGGGTTAGATGAAAGAGTACCCTTTTGCTTTGGCCTCTGTATGTCTAAAACAAATTTCTAGTGATAAACGAAGTATTTTTATTACTCACATTACTTGTGCTTACCAGGATTTTGGTGACCACCTGCTGTGTCTGCTTTGAAAGAGTACTTATGACTCAAAGTTTCACAAGTTTATCTGAAACATCAAAGCTGTGAGTGAACTCTACTAGAGCAAATGTCAACCTCAATGTGTATCATTTTCAAAGTAATATTTATTATCATGTTTCCAGGCATCAGTGAATCTCTACAACTGGCCTTGAAGTTATAAGCTGAAATTCACAGGAGCCAGATATGGCAGCATGGATACCTATATGGGACACATCTCATGCTTTGGGAGATTTTGGCAGTTTAAAAAAAAATTATTTATTTATTTATTTTTGTCTTTTTGAGACAGGGTCTTGCTATGCAGTTCAGGCTGGCCTTGAGCTCACTTTGTAGCCCAGGCTGGTCTCAAACTCGCACCGATCCTCCTGTCTCAGTCTCCTGAGTGCTGGGATTACAGGTGTGTGCCACCATGCCCGGCTTGTCTCTCTGTCTTCTGTGTCTGAGAAGATACTGGATTCTGGATTGGTGGGTGGTATGTTTGTGCTAATTTTCAGTAACACCAAACAAAGTGGGTGGGAAGAGATGAGTGGGAAGAGTGGATGATGACACACATCCTCTTCTCTGGAGTACACTGGTGTGGTAAGTAGCACCAAGTTAAACTTAGCATGCTCCACTTGCTTGAATTTATCTTTAGAAGTAGTAGGGAACAGGTGATGGGCAAGGTCCATCTTGAGTGGCAGGCCTGCTTCTCCTCTGTGGAACTAAGGGTTGAACCCATTGCCTAGGTCCTTGTAGGTAGGCACCCCATCACTAAGCTGTTTCCCAGGTCCTTTGTTTTTTTGTTTTAAAATGGGTTCTTGCTAAGTTCCCAGGCTGACTTTGAGCTTGCCATCTGCTTAGCCTCCTGAGTAGTGGGATTACAGGTGTGAGGCCTGAGTCCCATGATTGCCCTTGAGGTGAGAACTATAGACCAGTGATGGCAAAACTTTTAGAGAATGAGTGCCCAAATGGCAACCTAAAACCCACTTATTTATTGCAAAGTGTCAACACTGCACTTAAACCTGAATACTGAGGTTTTAGTTTTGAAAAAACAACTCATTCATTTGCATCTTTTGTCTTAAAAGAAAAATAGTAGTGCTGTGTGTTTGCTGCTGCTGTTGTAGACCATTGTGAATCTCTAAGCTACATACACTGTCCCACCAAAATAGTAAGCAGATAGTTTTGCATACAATCGAGGAATTAATCTATGGACCTCTGGTGCAATTCTTAGCGTCAGTCTGTGTATGAGGATTATTTATGGCTGTTTGATATAAATGACTTCTATAAATTTCACTTGATATTTACCTTGAGGGATGTTCCTGCAATGGCTTGAGAGAAGGTAGAGTAGGTATAGATCAGCAAATAGGGAAAAACTTTAGGGGCCTCTTGGCCAGTTCTTGCAGAGGCTTACATTGTACCTTTGACTTTTTTGGGGGGTCAGTTTTCATCACAGCAAAGTGAAGTGTTCTGCAGATTTTGTGTATAACCTTGGCCCAGATCTCTAAATCTTGTCAGCTACTGTAGAAGTGAGTGAGTGCTCCTATTCTAGAGGAGATCAGGTGAGCCTGCAGGTCTGTACTTACTGCAGTAACTGGAACATCAGCTCAGAGAACATGAAGTTTATATACAAACCATAACACAGCACGCCTATGGCCTTGAGTCACCATAGTGTGGGACAGACTGGGGACAGGATGATAGTGCTTGGTGACACAGTCACAGCTATAGACTGCCATTGCTGCTCTTTTGAAAGGCCTAAAGATACAGTTGTGGAATGATTGCAAGAACAAAAGAAGATTGACTTTCAAGGCAACTGTATGATATATTTATCAACCCTACAATATGTTTATCATGTCCCCCTTAAGGTGACATGCTTATAAATGTCCAGAAGTCCGTATAACCAAAGATTGCATTGGGAAATGTTTTCATTGATGTTAGAGTGTGACACTAACTAGCAAATTTTAAAGCACGTGAGAAACCACAAAAGGAATTGAAACGTTAGTAAAAAGTAATTAGTGATAGGTTGAAAAAGATACTTCACTTTTATTACCTGAGAACATGGAGATAATTGAATGCTTTGTACTGTATATACATAGCAGAACTTACACGACTGGTACAGGTAATAGTTGTAGGCCTAGTCTTCACGTAGAAAAGGAGCTCAATATAAGCTCAGGCTCAATGAGAATGAACCAAGAAGAAATTAAAACTGGTCAAAGTCCACATGGTTGGAGCTATATGAGTAACAGCTTTACCAAGTATCTGTGTTGCCAGTTGTGGTTTATGCTGCGTAACTGTAATCTTCGTATCCTGTGGAGGTAAATATTTTTATTTTCAGATGTGGGAAATGAGGCTTGTTGGGGTGACTTCTCTAGGGTTACATAGCTTCATCATCTGTTGTAGGCCACCTTTTCGTTTTTTTAAACTGTCTCAAGGGATGATATTTTGGCAGTTGGCAGGACTTTTTGTAGTGCCCATAGATGGGAGCAAGGTATGAATTTTGATGAGAAGTAGATGGAGGTATTTGGAAGCTAATACTGGATTTTTAGCAAACATTCACTTTCTGATTGAATATTTTTAATGTAGTGCTTTGACCTTGGCCTGAAATACAGAAATCTAAATTATAAAATTACAGTTATACGTATAAGAATTATGTGAAACTTAACTTATATATTTGCTTCATAGAAGTGATATTGGATATGTAACAGTTTTTGTATATTATGGTGTACAGTATGTTATACATAGTGAATGTGATGGTATATAATACATAATCTAGTATATATGTAAAATTTTGTAACAATATAGTACATTATATATGTTATATATATATTAGTTAAATGAGGTTTATATATCACTTAAGCTTTACATATCATATTTAATGTACTTTATGAAGTCTACTTTAAGTATTAATATGTAGTATAAATATGAAGTATAAAATAAACATAAGCTCATTTAATTCATATATATGCTACATATTATATAACTTAATATACTGTATTAATTACAACAGTTAATCTATGTGGAGATTAATATGGAAATTTAAATTCTAAACATTTAGGATCTAATTCTAAAATGAAGGTTTATTTGATCTCTTTCAGAGGAATGATGCATTTTTATTATATAGGTGGGATTGAATGAGTGTGTTTAATGGTAAAGTAAACATTGGTCTAGAGATGAAGTGTTACTACTTCTAGTAGCTTTTGAAGGCTTTAAACTGGGGAGTTACCAATGTCAGATTTGCATTTTCGGAGGATTATTCATTGTACCATAAAATACGGGAGGAGAAATAGGATGATAAATTCATTTAACATTTATGTCATGGTCAAGAGAAGTCATGGTCAAGAGAATAAAGAAAGGAGGAGTTGGCAGATCTTATTTTCTGATTTAGGCAGCTGGGTGGAAGTAGTTCTACAAAGTAAGGAAGTAGAGGGAAGAAGAGATTTTTGGCAAGCATGAGTTCAATTTTGGACATGTGTGAGATGCTTCTGGTCTCTCCAAGGGAAGATGTTCATTAAACAACTGAGTGTGTGGGAAGGCTGTCTTCCAAGGACAGGTCCTGGGCTGGAGTTACTGGATTTAGATTTTACTAATTTATCAGGAGTAGTTCAAAATCAAGGGATTGGAAGAGAGTGTCAAGAGTACATGGAATGAGGACAGGCTGAGGGAAAGAACAGCGTGTAGGGCCCTTTAACATATGAGCAGGCAGCAGACATGGCCAGAGTCCTTAGAGAACCAGCACAGTGGAACGTCAGAAAAGTTGAGGGAGGGCGTTCCACAACCATATACATATGGTGGTTTATAAATATAATAAAATACATTGATACAAAGATGAATAATAAAGGTTGTTTATTTGACCATTGGTATTTACAAGAATACATGCACAGCTGTCCTTGGTAAAAGGGCAGGAGTAGTTAGTTGAGCAAGTAGAAATTGGAAGAAGGTCCTTGACTCTTCAGGATGGTAATCTACCCAGTTCCTTGACATGGAAACCCTGGGGTTGTCCTTGATGACTTTTCTTTGTTTTTGGTAGGGAAAAGGGATGTTGGACTTTGGCTTTGAGTCAGAATTCCTGAGTTGTTAGGTTTGAGTCCTGGCTGTGCTGATAAATTGTATGATCCAGGGCAAGGAGTATTTACTATGTTTCCAGGCTCCTCTCCTACAAACTGGAGATAATAAAATTTATCTCCCAGTCTTGTTAAAGATTAAGTGAGGGAAACTCTTAGGTTAGTGTAGTGTAGTTAGTGTATTGGTAACAACTGCTTACCAATTCCCTTTCTATAGTGTTGCCTTTTCTGGATGTTTCATATAAATACAATCATACATTATTTGTGACCTTTTATGTTTGCCTTCTTTCACTTAGCTTAATTTTAAGTCCCTGTGCATTGTAGTTTTATCAGAATATTATTATTATTTATTGCTGAACTGCATTGTACAGATACATAATGTTTCATTTATCCATTCACCAATAAATAGATATTTATTTGTTTCTACTCTTCCTATTTTGAATAATGTTGCTATGAGCATTCCTGTGCAAGTTTTTAGGTGGACATATGTTTAATAGCTTCTTAATTGGTCCTTTAGCCACCTTCAGGGGTCTTCTTCTGTTCTTACCCCTTTCCAATCTGTTCTTTACACTCTAACCGAAAGCATCTTCCTGAAATGTAAATCTCATCATGCCATTACCCTGCATCTAATCTTTCAGTAGTGCCTGTTTACCCTGTGGATCTGGTTCAGATTCTTTAAACTGAAGGGTTTAGTAAGAGTTTTTAAAATCGTAAATCTCTACTTTCCCTCTCTTTCACTATGCCCCCTTTTTCCGCTTCAGCCATTTGTTTATTCATGCCATTTTGTTCATCTGTCTAACAATTGTATTAACCAGGCTTTTTAAGGCTCTGAGTATATGGTGATAGGGCACCAACTCCTTGCTTTCATGAAGCTTTCTCTCTAATGTGAAAGTCAGACAATAAACAAGAAACATCAGATAGTGGTAACTACGATCAGAAGAATAAAAAGAATGACACAGTAGCAACTGTAGAACTGATGACTCAGATCTCCAGGCACAGGTGTTCCTCAGAATCTCTGCCCTATTGCTAGCTGACTACATGATATGTCCATTTGGATGTCCAGGGTGGCAAACCCATTTCTCATGTATGTTTAAAGTGATTCCCTCTTCCTGGCCCATTCTCTTCCTATCCTGTCTACATCCTTCTGTTGTAGGTCTTTCCTGACCCTCCACTCTAGCACTATCCTCATTTCCGGTACAAGCTAGCAGATTCAAGTCATGCCCTTCACATTATATTTGAATGCCTGACAGTTATCTGTACATTCCACTTCACTTTAAGTAACTTGATAACTTTGTAAATTCTCGAAGTGTGCCTACTTCCTGGTGCATAGTACCTAAAAAACAAATCTGTTGAAAGAGTGATTGTATGTGGTTAATCTTGAACAGGAGGGAGTAAGGGAGGAAGGAACACTGTTTTCTTGGGACCATTGGGAAGGGAGGAGCTAAGGCTCGTTAATACATAAGTACATTTGTAGGATTAGGGGAGAAAAGGAATTCTGATGGCTTACATTTTCTCTGAGATTACAATTCAGTACACAGCGTAAAACAAGGAGAAAAGTTATTTATAATGAGCAATTAGCAGTGTATTAGAAGAAATAAAGGAGTAGTGTTATGTATCTTGAATTTTTAAAACTATTCTCTAACTCACAACTGGTTTTATGGTTATTAGATTTAGCCCACTTTTCTGTAGGCTATTTGTTATACATATTGATGTAAAAGATGTATGGATGTTATTGCACTGTTTTTCTGTCTTGTTCTTTTACCATTGATTTTATTTTGATGTTGCTTTTTCAGCTTTCAGAAAATGTGATTGATCGAATGAAGGAATCCTCTCCATCTGGTTCGAAGTCTCAGCGGTATTCTGGTATTTATGGTGCCTCAGGTATCAAAAGCATTTTAATTTCTGGGTTTTTAATTGAAAACTTTTAAGTGGAAAATGTTCGCTCAGTAGTCAAATTCTACTTTCCTCTGTCTACTTTTTGGATATTCAGCTTTTTATAGGGAATGTTAGAAATCATCAGGGTTTTTAAAAAATTTGGCACTGCAAATGAATTTACTTTCAAGCAGTCTTTGGGAATTTTGTTTTCTTATCTAACCCCTAAACCTCTATTAGTCATTAGAAGGTGATTTCATATCTTTAAGTGTAACATGGATTGCTAATAGGATATTGGATATTTAGGAGTAAATACTTATAAAAATTTCAACTTAGAAAGTAGTGATTTACTGTTCTAAATTGTTAAGTATTTCAAACAATGTTATTTTCTAATAAAATTTTTAAAGTTTATAAAGTTTATAAATATTTACTTCATTGTAGTCAATCTTAGTTATTGACAAAAATAAGGTGTTAAATGAAATCCATAGAGAATTAAGAAGCTTTGTTTTATCAGTAGGTCCTGCTGGATAAGAAAGACCTGACACTGTTTCTCTTCTTTTTCTCCTTTCCCAACCCACCCATCTGTTCATCCTACAAGTGCTTACTGAGTGCCTGCTGTGTGTCCAGTACTGTTCTTGGTACTGCCCAAGTGGTAGGTGGGTGTGCAGTTTATTGTGAAAGGCAACAAGCAAATAACTAAGATGATCACTTTTACACTATTTGAGACTTTTCTATATTAGAAAGGGGTAAATCTTGCTACAGATGGTGAAATTGAGAAAGATGAGATGCTGCTGCTCAGATGCCATTCATTGGGGTGATTGTGACCTCTCCTCTCATTAAGTCAGTAAACTTGAATTGAGCTTCTGATCTATTCGGAGTAAAGATTGCCAAGATAAATAAGAAGTAGTTTTTGCCCTTTCTTAGCCACTGGTTTAGTAAGAGAGTTGAGAAAGATTCATTCTTGTTTTGTCTTTTCTTTACTCCTTACAGCTGGCCTTAGCTAGTCTTGTCAACTCCATCTCCAAGATGTGTTTGAATAGACTGTATCTTTTCAGGTCTGTCTCTGTGCTTCAGTGTGGATAGCCGTCATCTCTTTCTGTCCCTCACTAGAGCCACCTGACTGCCTCCTGTGCTGTGCACACAAAGGCCCTCACAGTTTTTGAAAAAGTTGATTTGTTCATGTCTTGCCCCAGTTGTGGCTTTCCATGTTGCACATAATGTCATCTGAACTGGTTTTCTTGGTCTCCGAGGCATACCATGAGTGGCCACTCTCTGCCCTCTCAGCATCATCTCATCATTTATTCTGGCCTACCACCCTTCCTCTGCTTGTCCACTGTGACTCTACCTTCACCAGAAAATGAGCACATCAGCCTTTGTCCCTTGTCTCTTCACAGGTGAATTACCAGCTCCTAGGGTAGCACCTGTTTCTTAGTGAGTCATTATTATTTGTTGAATTAATATGGGACATACCTCACCCATTTTAAAGTAACTACTTTTGATCATTTTGGAATATAATTCCATAAATTTATTTGTGATTTTATTGTTATTGTTAAGACAGTGTTATTGTTGCTGTATAGTTCAGGCTGGCCTCATAGTTGTTTTATAGCCCAAGATGCCCTTGAACTCATGATCCTCCCATCTCAGCTCACTAGGTGCTGGGATTACAGGTGTGCACCACCAGACCAGGCTATGAATTTAAGCACATTTGTTGAATGTCTACTTTGTACATAAAATTTGGAGCTATTTCCAGAGGACACAAAAATAGAAAAAGATCTACCCTTTCAAAGAGTTTATAGATTTTGTGCAGATAGAACTAAATATATATTAATAAAGAAGGTAAAATCATAGTATAAAAGAAACCCGGTAGATATTGAAATTACATATATCAAGTAGTTTGGATTAAGAATACCTTTTGATGTATGCATAATTCTAAAATTGATATTCTAAAATATAATTTGTTCAAGGTAGATTATTTTTCTACCTACTCTGCTAAGAAGATAGGATGATGATGAAGAACAAATAGTGATTACATAATAATAGATAAAACTTAAATAATGTTTAGTATGTGCAGGTGTTCTGTTAAATCATTTAGATATTTCTTATCTCATTTATAACCCTATGAGAGAGGGACTGTTGTTAACCCATCTTATGTAGAAGGTAACTAAGACTTGAAGGGATTAATTATTTTGCCTAAAGTCACACAGGTGGTGAGCAAAGAGGTGAGAATTAGATTCACATCTGTCTGAAGACTCCAGAGCAAATGCTGTTAATCATTGTGTTTTACTGTAATTTGAATGACACTGCTTCATTTGTAGAAAGGATGTGCTAGAAACTAGTCAGAAGAGAGGAGCTGCCTTGTAGTGATGTGCTGCTTGAACTTAGGAAAGAACTTTCTGTCTATACATGCTTGTTGCTTCTAGCTTTTTCACATACTGACTATCATGCAACAGTAAATGAAGGAGATTTTGTTTTCTTTTTTGGGTTGGTTTCTTAAGCTGATACTTAGTGTAAGTGCAGGTTGGTAGATCCTATGGTATATGTGGCCTGCAGAGCATTATACTGATGGCACAGTGTGCTCTGGATCCATCCCTTCCCATTCCAGGTTGACATGGCCGACAGACTCTTCGGTCCATGTGACAGCCTAGGCACTGGAAATCCTAGAATGCTCCTTATGTTTTGGTGGTCAGGCTAAGATTATACTCTCTAAATGGTAGCCACTTGTCACATGTGACTATTAGAAGTCACATAAAAATTAGTAAAATAAAAGTGTTCTTTTCTCACTATAACGGGCCAGATTTCATGCTTAGTAACTGCATGTCTGTCATGGCCACCACAGTGGAAAGCACAGATACAGAACATTTCTACTGCATGGCTCTGGTCTAGAATACACCAGTGCTGGCATTCTGAGCCTCATCAGATAGTTTTAATGATATGGTGACTGAGGTAATGGAGCTCAATGGCTGTGTACGTTTGTGCTTGTGAATCTTATTTGCTTCCCTTCTACATCCCAGTGCCCTAGTACTAATGGCAGATGAGAACTTCTGGGAGTGCTCCCCTGGGACATGGTATATATTAACTTGATCTTTGGCACAGCTTCTCAGCCTGTGTGTTATGAATATGTTGGGGGTACTGACACCTTAGACTTGGAGGAGTTGGATCATTTTTGTAGCCCCATGTGCTATGTTTATATAAAAAAATCTCAGCAAGGCTTCCCTTACCCATTCCAACCTAAGCCAAGATAAAAACTAAGATTGGCATACTGTTTTGAAATGCTGTTGCCTTTAGGTTAAGAATGCTGTTAGACTATGATTGTGTATATTGGCAAAGATTTATTCTTTTTAGAATAAATATATTGATAAAAGTAGAAAGCTTCAAACTTTCTGTTCTCTTCTATGTTTCATTTAGGGATTTTAATTCCTAGTTAATACTCAGTAATGGATTTCTTATGACTTATAATGTAGATGTGTTATGAAATAATTTTTCAAGTCTACAAAAATGTATTGATAAAAATGTCACCTGCCTTTTCTACATTTTTCAGTGTCAAGTAAATTATATATTAAATGTGAGTTGTTTTTAATATTTACTAAAATTCTTTCTGCTGGGACTCTTATTCTTACCTGCCCTTGGTTATTCATGTGTGTGAATATAGGGCAGTATATCTGATGCACTGAGAGGCCTAGAATTTTTGAATGTAGCAACTAAATCTTGTCACATATATAGTTTTGAGAAATACAATTTATACTTTAGGAGAGTGAGTTCCTCTGAAGACTTTACTGAAACTAATTTTTTTGCCAAACCTTGAACCAGATCAGTGACTCGTTGCAATAAGTATTTGCATGTAAAGCTGTTTGGGCAAAATAATATACTATGTGACATACAGCAGATTGTAATGCCACTTTAATAAATGAATGTGCTCTAAAGAACTTAACTGTGTCCTCGCTGCCTCAAATTCCTTGCTGTGTTATCAGCTATATAGGTTTGCTTTTGTACCAGATAATTTTTTTAGGTTGGCATTGTAAGCCATAAAGAAATGGCATTGTATATAACTATAATCATAAACTTACCTTTTGATTAACATCTTGCATCTTTTGATTTTGAAAACCATTGTTGAGTATTGATTTTTTTCTTTCCACTCTGATGTTTTAATTTTTCTGAATTAGGGTGAGGTCAGCTTGCTCAAGCTTTACCTTGCCTGGTGGTAAAGAAGCATCCCAAATCACTTATGAAAAGGACCAGGCAGGAAATTATGTTTGGAGGCTATTTATTGTTTTCCTGAATCACAAGTAGTCAGATGAAAATGATAAATATAGAAAAAAGACAAATTAACTCACTTTTATTGTTAACCTCATTGTGCAAGTTTCTCTGTGAACTCCTTTGTCACTGTGAAAAATAGCAAAGATCTGATTTTTGTTAAGTATATCACTGAGATCACTAAGTATTTGGCAGCCTTAACAAATTGCAGGAAACCAATTTGAGCAGGAAATAGTACAGCCAAAACTAAAGCAGCCAATTTAGGGAAACAGATTCATCTATATGTTCTGCGTAGTTTTCTCCCAGAATCTGGCCCTCCTAGTTATTTTTAAACAGTTCTTTAAGGCTCCTTTAGACTCCTTTAGGACTATAGAGAGAGTTCAAAGTAAACAAGTCGTGTGTACTTCTTTGACTTGAGTTATAAGATCCAAAGGTAGTTGCGAGTCTAGATTTTTAACTTTTAATGTATGAAACTTTGTTGATATTGGTGTCTCAAGTTTGTGCTTTTTGTGTGTATTGTAATGGATAATTTGCCTGGAAGTTCCAAGGATTTAAATCTAATTCTCTAGTCAGTATATTTTGCTCTTAAAAGGAAACCCATAAACGGTCCACATTTAATGAATGGTTAAATTTTTAAAAGTTTTCTTTTGAGACAGGGTCTCGCTAAGTGGTTCATACTGGCCTTAAACTCAACTACGTAGTGCAGGCTGGCCTTGAACTCACAGTGATCCTCCTGCTTCAGCCTCCTGGGTGCTGGGATTACAGGTGTGTGCCACCACTCCCTAATGGATGGTTAAAGAACTCATTTTTCCTAGTTCTATCTGTCAACAAGTATTAACATGACAATGAGCTCTGTTAATATTATAAGTGAATGAATATGTAAATGAGATAGAATATATTAAGAGGTCTGGAAAGTGCTTTAGGATTAAAAGCTTGAGCAGACAGGCTTCCAGTCAAGGGGAGGGGACTTGAGCCAAACTTTGAAGATAAGAGGATAGAAGGAGTGTATGGAAAGTATTCCTGAGTGGGTTAGTACATAGACCGGATTGATTCTGATAAAGGTTTTCTGGGGTCTAACTAGTGAATAGATTGGGGAAGTATGGGGCTTAATTTTATTCTTTAGGAATTAGGCAGCACAGTGCCATCCAAATTTAGGATGAAAGGTAAGAAAATTGCATTTATTGCTTCTTCAAGAATACCCCAAATAACATTTTTATAGTTAAAAATGCAGTGATTTTCTCATTGATATTCTTATATTCAACAAAAAAGGAAATGACAATGTAAGAATATGTATTTTCCACCATAAAACTAAATAAAGCCATTTTCATTGTCAGTGAGAAAAGAAGCTGTTCTATACAGCACATTTGTCATTAATTGGCCAAAAGAAAATAGTTAAGGCAGTGTGGTAGGATCGGGTACAACAGAGGATTTCTGAGCAGGGAAAGTGATTCAAGGGCTTCTGAGAAGGATAATGCACAGGTTGAATGGGAAACTAGAGATAGAGAGGGTAAGCTGTTATGGAGTCTTAGTGGAGGCAGTCAAGAGAAACACTTGGAGGACCTAGTGACCAAGGCTACAGGGGTGGTTTGTGGTACTCCTTAGCTTACTCAGGCCTCCTGTCTAGGCCACTTTCCTCTGTGGCACTTGATTCATTGTTCTTTGTGGTTTTTTTTTAGAAACCAACAAAAATTTAAGCTCACTTTAATAGTAAGATGAATCTGTAGGAAACTTTCTTTTTAGGTAGCAACCAGTCATTGACTATATGTAGTTTTTATTCCTTTCCTTGCGGTGGTGAAAGGAAAGTTATGAAGAAAAGAAAAAGCTGCGGTGGTAAAGGGAAGGAATTGTAGAGGAAAAGCTCAGTAGCTTCTGAAATGTTGGTGAATTAAACTTCCCAAGTTTCCTGCAACTAGAAACTTGTGCCCATTGATTTTCTAGTTAGCAGATTAACTGCTGGCCCCTGTCTTGTGACTGCCTTTGCTTAATTTACTCTGCCTAAGTGCTTGCAGGTAGTGCCATATGAAATCAAGTGGGTTAGAAATTCTCTGCTTGTGCTTAGATTACTAACAGCAGCAGCTGGGGAAGTGCATTGCATATAAAAGTGAGCATTGTACTAATGCCCCAGAACTACAGTACTGAGGAGCTAGAAGTTAATTCAAGTGTTACTCCCCAATACCTTCAGTGACTATGGATAAAAAAGAAGAAACTACCCATTTTTGTAGTAGATTTTGAACACTAACATGTGCGGGAGGGTAGTGGATTACAGTTTTTCGTAGAACAAATATTCTTGGGCATAACAACGAAGATGATGGATGTCATTAAAAATAAAACAACTATAAAGTAGAAATTTTATAATCATATGTGAAGATTTATAAGATACTAGCATTGATTATCTAAGCCACTGTAATGAAACATAAAGCATAGGAAACATAATGCATAAAAATATAGTCTTTGACTTAAATTTTTTATATCACTTATAAGACAAACAGTTAACTATTTGTGCATTTCTTGGAATTTGACAGACTTTGAGGGCATCATCTGGATGGCCCAGGTCTCTTAAAATAAATTGCTCAAGGGAGTTTCAAATGTACATTTTTCTGTTTTAGGCTATTCAGAATCAATCCATGGACTTTCTAGCTATTAGCCAAATACTTGGTTGTTGTTGTTGCTGATGATGTTTTTTCCTGGTGAAAAAAAAATTTAAAAAGTAACGCTTGACACGGCATTTTATTTCTCCCATTTACCCCTTCCTTTTTCCCTGATGTATTTGGAGTTACTCCTCCAGACTCCCATAGTGCTCTATGTTAGGCCAAATCTATGCTCCCAGGAAACAATAAGTGCTTCTAGGCCCCCTTTTAAACCTGCTCTGCCCCTAGGGCTTCTTGGCACTTCGTTGACAGCTGTCAGAGTACTTGAGGTTATTTGAAATGCTTTGGGAAGCCATATGGACATGACGGTAGGGATCTTCAAACTTTTTCACTGATGGCTGTGGCTGTGTTTTGGTGCTGTGTGACCTGGTTCCCCTGAATGAGCAGCTAATTGCAAAAAGGGTCCTAATTAGCCAGTATCAAATGATTGGTGCTGGAGATTACTTTAAGTGCCAGGCCAGTAATGGTAACTCGCTCTGACTGTGCATTTGGAGTGAAGATGGGAAGTGGTTGGAGCATCTCATAGATTATAATGCTATGGAAGCACACAGCTGCTTAAAGTCAGCTCCTGTGTACTCTCCATTTTCAGATGTGTGAGTGGTGCTGCTCTGCTCTTCACTTCTTGTGTTCTTTTATTTTTTTCTTGTACTCCCCCACCGTTGCCAGTTTTGCAGGGGCTGCCCAAAGATCTTGCTCTGCATTTGAGGTGCAGAGGTAGAACCTTGTTCTACATTTTCAGTTTTCTGATTTCAAGTGTTATCGTCTTTCCCATCCTAATGTAACTGTCCTGGTCTAGTTACAGGTCTCTCCTGCTTTGCTTCAACGGTCCTTACCTTCAGCCTTGCATTCTCCAATCTGCCGTCCTGGTAATCTTTCCAAAGCATAAAATCATGTCATTCCTTCTTTGAAAACTTCAGAGTCTCCCTTTTCCTCTTAGAAAGATGCCCAAATCTCTTTCACACACCAACAAGCTCCTGCACAATCTCTCTCTGCTTTAGTTTCTGTTGTCGTCTCCCAGACCCTCCTCTCTACTGTTTGACCTTCTTGTCTAGTCATTTGAAGTTTAGCATGTCCTTGAATTTGTTCTTTTTTGAGGTTTTGACTGTATAGTCTTCCATCTCATCAGTGTTCCTCCATCTCTTCAGCCTGGTCCTAGTTCATCTCCTGGCTGCTTGTGTCTGGCCAGTTCTGGCTCCTTGGTTAGGTCCTTGCTTAGAAGTCACCCCAAAATCTTTTCCTGACTCCCAGTCTGGGTTCTGTGGCCCTCCTGTGTGGACCCACAGTAGCCTGTTTGTGCTTTGCCCAGCATAGCACTTACCACATAGTACTGAGATGTCATTTACTTACTCCATCCCTCAAATACCTCAGCTTCTAGTTTCTCTTTTGTTCTCTCAGGACTGCCTTTCTGGGCACGTATTTCCACAACTCCCCTTGCTTTGTTGATGTCTCTGAGCTGAAGTGAGGAAAGTTAGGGAATTGTGTTTAGTGTAGGTAAGTAAATACTGACCTGTTGAGGTCAGATGATTAAGTAGAATGGGAAAGAAGAAGGTCTGAGAGGATTGGGAAGGTATATCTTCCTTTAAGTGCCCTTTCTCTAACTTCGTGGTGTGGAGTGCTGGAATTGATATCCTTTTGAAGATTTTTCCTTCTCTATGTCACTAATTTTTTTTGTTATAGTATCTAACTCATTGTGTTGTAATTATACATTTACTTTTCTGTTTCTCCTGCTTGGTTTTGTGCTTCTGAGAGCAGTAGGTATTCACTAGTCATCTCTGTACTTCAGTCATAGGGACTATATTATAAGGTTGTTTGTTCAGTAAATGAGGAATGAATAAGCTAAAGTAAATCAGAGAATGAAGACATGTGTATAAGGGTGTGTGTCAGAGACAAGGAAGGAGAAAGGGGTCTTCCTTTTGGATTGGTTCCATTGGGCATGGATGTGAGGGTCTTCACCAGGCTTGGGGTGAGGCCCAAGTTTGCCGGTTTCTGGTCTAACTGTAGCAGACCCGAGGAAGCCCTGTTGTAGGGGCACTTTCTTGAATGCCATCTGTGGAAAAGTATGAGTCTCTGGTGGCAGTGAGCAGGCAGTAGAGCCCTGATTTGAAAACACTGCTATGAAGATGGATGTCTTCTGGGTATTGATTTAGTTTAGAAAGGAAGCCATCTTTGCCAAAGACTTGCCGAGGATTGAGGAGGACTGAAGCAAGTGGTATTCTTTCATGGGTCCTTGCACTCTCAAGTCTTGGCACATTCCACCCTTTCCTTCTCCATTAGGTCAGAAGGACTCTGACCTTAGTCTCCTGGGATTTATGGGTTAGGTGCCAGGGTCTAGGGCTGAGGGCTTGGTAAGGTTAGTACTTCCCCTATTAAGACCCCCTTCTCACTTCTTCTTGTCAAAACTCTGGGACCCTTGAGCGTAGCACTCCGTAATCATGTACCTTCTCCCATGTGCCTGTTTTCATGTTGGATGTCAGCTTCTGATTCAGGGATCACAATACCTGCCTCCTTCAAAGAGTAGTCTCTGGCTTCACTCCCACCAGTTGCTGGAGCCAGCTGTTTGAAGCCTAGGGCTTGAGGTGTCTGAAGCCCAGGTACATCAGTTTGGTTGGGCTTCTGGTAGAGGTGGGAAGGAAGGCCCACTGATTGTGTTTCCTGGTCATGTTGGGAGGACAGGGAGAATGGCATCTCTTTGTGTTCAAACACACCCAAATATCCAAATCCTAACTGATAAGGAAAAAGAAAAAGCTCTACAAATGTGGTTTACTGTTGCTTCCCCTTTTCACCTCGTCACCTTGTGCTATACTGTATCAGATTGGCTTTGCAGTCCATTTTATTTGGTAGTCCATTAAATTCATCAGACGTAATTAGTCTTGCTGTTGACACAATGGTCATCTCATGACTTTCAAAGATAAGATAAAATATTGATTGCTGTATGCTGTTTTTCAGACTAGAGCTGAAGAATGATGTAAAAATCAATTGCTATAATCAGGACAGTTTTGATTTAAATCAAAAGTATTGCAGAAAAATTTAAGGTCAGTGACTCCCCGAAAACATATTTATTGCTTAGTCATGTAACCAGCAAGGTTATACATTTTGAATCTTATACTTTTAATTATTTAAACAAATTTTAACAAAATAAAATTATTTTAACAGAATGCTCCCAACAACCCTCAATTCATTCCCCTTGAAACTTGGCCTTAACTTTGTGGGTGTGCCCTTGGTCTTGCAACAATAATAAGGTCACCTACCACTGTTTTCTCTTTCCATCTGTATTTTGCTTTTGTAGTACTGGGAAAAATTAGGCTGGCTAAGCAGCTTTTGTTTAATTTTGTGGGACAACATAAACCCACTGAGTATAATGTGTTTCTTTAATTTTTCTAAATAACTTGTTGACTTCTTTGGGAATCCCATGGGATTCAGCCTATTAAACTGCTTTTGTGACATGATTTTTAAAACTTGCTTAAAAATGTTGCTTTAATATTCTATCTCAGAAACTTTCTAGAGTGAGTATTATAAGATTATGGGAAGTTATAATCCTCTTTTCATATTATTATTTGACCTTTGACCTATTTTATTAGTTTTTGAATTAAAAAATCTTTAAGGAAAATATGGACTGTATAATTAAAAAAGTTTTTAAAAAGTCTCATAAACTTAAGAATGATACATTACTTCCTTCAATTCTTTTTTCCATCCTGTTGAACATTATATGTCTGTTGACATAGCTATTGTTTTATAACTCGTGTTCATCTTCTTGCAAAAGTGACAAAGTAAAACATTTAAAAATAGTCATTTTTTAATTGTTCATTTTCTTCACTCATGGTTTATAAGGTGTTGAACTGATGCCTTTTAAGGCTATGCTATATTTTGATTGAAATCCACCCTCTTCTTTCTATTCAAGTAAAAATATTTTTACCTGAATCATCACAGAGACTACCCTGGTAACGCAGGCCTACAGATCACTTCTGATGTTCCCCAGGGGGTGTGCTTGTATCTGCGAAGCAGAGGCCTGCTGGAATCATCACCTCAGCTTCATTGCCTCTGATGTAATGTGATTGTGTGCTTTTCAAAAACAAGGGTGTGAACCCCATTCAGAAATGAACCCCATTTCTTCAAACAGGAAATGAAAAGGTGGTGGTCAAGTCACCTCTGAACTGAAGAGTGTGTGCGGTGTGTGGTGGGTGTGTGTTTAGTGTTCAGAGAGCTTTTGCTGCTTAATAGTTGTGTGATCTTGGGCAAGTTGTCTCATTTTCCTCCAGGATAAAATGGAGAGACTTAATGCCAATTTCACATGGTTGTCATAGAGACTAAATGAGATAACGTGCAGCTGTTGAAATATAGCAAGAGATCAATAGAGGTTCCTTTCTTTGTTTCTTCTTTAACACAACAGCCAGGCCTCAACTTTGCTCCCATCTTTCACCAGCTCCAGATTGACCCTTGCCAAACTATATTATTGTCTTCTGTCTTTGCCTTTCATTTGGTCTTCTGCACTCGTGTTCCAGCAAACATTTATAGTACTGGCTATGTGCCAGACACTGCAGTGAGTGCTGGGTTTCAAAGATGAGTAGAGCAAGGTGAGTCAGCATGAGCTGTGATGAGATACACACAGAGAATAGCTGATTGGTTAAGAACTAACTCTGCCTGGGAAGAGCAGGATAGACTTCACGAGGTAGTGATGTTGGAGTTGAATACTGAAGGATGAAAAGGTGCTTACAATCATATATGTTGTGTTTGATGGTAGAGGATGATGGGAAAGATGAAGGGCAACATTGTGTTGTCTTAAGAAAAAGACATTACATTGGAGAAGCAGAAAGAACAGATCTATTTTTCTGTTACCTTTAGAATAAGAGAGGTAGGTATAGCTTGTTCTAGGTAGTTGATTTTATTCTTCTCCTGAATACGTGCTTCATTTTAAAATATTTTATATTAAAGCATTTATGAAGCTATACAGATTAATAAAACATGTGCCCTCAGGTAAGTTGTTTAATGTGGTTTTCATTTTTCTTCCACATTGTAAGGACTGCTAGTTTCTGTTTTGATGAAACAGCAGGGGGCACCTATTCTGGTTTATTCATTCATGGAAAATTTAGCCCTCTTGAAAAATGAACAAAGTTGATAGTCAAAAGATACTCACATGCAATCTATCCACAAGAAATTCTGAATATTCTCATCATCAAAAAAACTTGAATAAGACAGTTATTTTCTTGACACTCTATCACCAGCATAATCCTTTGGGATATTTACTATTATTGTGTGTACATTTTTCTCTTTCATAGGATTGCCAACTATCTTAAAGAGGATGCTTCAGGTGAATGTTTTGGGGTGGCTGATATATTCTATTTGACCCTGATTTAACACAAGTAATGGCACTGGGTGGTTTCTCCATATGATTCTGATTGTTACTAGGGTTTCTTCAGAGACTCTAACAGTAAAGCATTTTATTTGATTTCTCTTGATTTATGCTGCAGGTAGCAGAGTGAAGCTTAGTAGGCTGGATTGGTAAGCATCTCTAAGAATGAATGAGAAGGCTTACTAAACCAGAGACAGAGGGGCTGGGGATTTAGCTCAGCAGCAAAAGCGCCTGCCTGGCAAGCGTAAGGTCGTGAGTTCAGTTCCCGGTACCGGAGAAAAACCAACCCCCCCCCCCAAAAAAAAAAAAAACCAGAGACAGGGATAGGCCACAGGAGATTCTCCCAGTTGTGTCAGATAGGCCCCCTGTCCCTCCTGTGCATGACCTAAGAGATAGCTCAGAGACATCTGTGAAATGAATGTCCACCCAACCACAGGGCTGGATATTAATCTAGCATGGATATTAATAGACATGAATGAGCCTGGGTCTTCAGCTCTGTGTGTTGTCTGAGAGTGTTGGGGGCTTTTTTCAAAAGCCTCTGCTGTTTTTTGGGCCATCCCAAGTACTGGAGAAAACGACTCAGGGTACATTTTTACAAAGAATGAAATAATGTTGAAAAACTGTTGTTGAAATAATTCTTCAGGTTTATTATGGGTTCCTGGTTAGCAAAACCCTTGCAACATTTTGCTATTTAATGATGAGTATCTAAGTGAACTTTGGTTGCTGTCTTCCCCAGTGCACAGTCAAGGTTGGCTAGTCTCTGTACAAGTTTCCTGTATGCCTTGTGAGATGGTTTGAAACACCATTTATAAATTCCACCATTTGAGTTCAATATTGTCTCTATAAAGCTGGTTGAAACAAACATTTCTGTGCATCTCTATACACAGTTGTTTCTGTGTATCTGTGTGTACTTGTCATTTCTGAAAATAGCATGTCAACCCCAGGTAAATTAGAATGGACATTTTAAGAGTTTAGTAGTCACTAAAATTTCCTTGTAGTACAGGCTTAATGTTAAATGCAAACTTCTTGCCTTTAGTTATTTTTGCCCTGGGCTGGTGTGTGTGAACAATGAAGCAAAGGAGTTGTAATAATTAAATCTTACTATAATTTATGTAATTTTGTTGGGTTTTGTTCACTTACTTTTCCAAATGTGAAAGTGATGGTTTTTGTTTTTGTCTGCTTGAGGAGTATTAACTATTGCATTTTGCTTCTATAATCATAAAGGGAGGAAAGGAGGAGGATTTAGTTTGTGTGTGTGGAACTACTTTCATACCATGTCAGGTCGTTTTTCAAGAACAGGCCAGATGTGTATATTGATTAGTGCAGAGGCAAGAGGGTGTTGTGAGGGAGTTTTGGCTTTGGGGCCAGGTAGTCCTGCATCACCAGGGGTGTTACGGTTTGTGTCCAGTGTCCTTCCAAAACCTCATGTAGTCATGGGCCGGACTTCTAGAGTTTATGATTGATTTCGTGGTCCACTGCTGGGATTATGGATGTGAGTGTTACAACCATCCTGGGACAGGTAGTCTGTATACAATATAAGGGAGGGAAAGAGGCTTGCTGTTTTGCTCCTCCCTTTTTGCTCTTGTTGCTTTTGCTGTTTTCCACTGCCATGAACTATTACCCTCTGCATGTGCCCCCTGCTTTGGAGCCAGCCGAGTGTAGACTGAAGCCTGCACATACTGTGAGCTAAATAAACCTTTCCTTCCTTAATTTTGGGCATCAGGTGTTTCGTCCCAGCAGTGAGAGAAAAGTAACTTAAAACAATGAGTTTCCTTATCTATAAAATTGATGTTATTTATCTCAAGTTAAGAGTGCCTAGAACACTGCTGATTGAAAGTGCTTTTATCCTACCTTATGACCAACTAGCCATTTTAACTTTGGATAAATTTCTTTATTTCTCTGGGCCTTAGTGTTCTTATCTGTCAAATGGTGAAACTGATTGTTAGCCCAAAGAGTCCCATGCTTTTGAGATTTTTTTTTTAGATAAAAACCATTTTCATTCATCTTCGTATCTTAATACTGCTAGGTGGCAAAAAATTCTTGGAATGAATGATTTGATTTTTCAGCTGTGTTTATTACATGAATCATAGGACATATAATTATGAACTTCTTAGCTATATATCTGAGCATTTATTGAGAGTGTTTCTATTTGAAATTTGTCCCCAGTCTGAAATACATCTTTATCTTTAAATATTCGTTCACAGTTTTATGCATTTTTAGAGGTACATTGCTTTAAAATAATTTATTTGGATATGATGCTTAGAATAACTTGGCCAATAGAAGAATGCAGTTGGAAGGTTCCAGGTTTAGGGAAAAAAAACACTCCGGGGAATTAGGGGAAAATAGTAATTAAAAGGATACTACTGAGCCCAGTGTGATGGTGCACCTATAATCCTAGCACTCAGGAGGCTGAGGCAGGAGGATCACCTTGAGTTCAAGGCCATCCTAAACTACATAGCGAGATCCTGTCTCAAAACAAAAACAAAAACAAAAAAGGATACTTTCATGGTGTCAAGGTTGGTAGGTCTAAATTTCACATCCCAGCTGTGTTTTGACTGGAGGGGTGTGTGTGTTGTGCTGTCTCCCCATGCTGTGTGCCTGCACTGGTACGACCCAGGAGCATGTTGTAGTAGAGATAGAGACGCAGCCTGTGAAATGAAGCCTTGAAGAGTAGCTGCTTAAGTGAGTGATGCAAGGCTCTGCTGGCTTGCAGGACTTTGTCAGTATTTGGAGCAGTCAGAGTGGACAGGTGTAATACTGTTAGGCTTTCTTTGCTGAGATCTGTTTGTGAAGGAGCATTCTAAGAATGTTGGTCAGCATTCTTTGTGCTTGAAAAACTGTTCTGTTGTGTTTGAGATGCTGGTAATTATGACATACACCATTATTTTATGTTTCAGTAAGTAATGACAGTTAAGCTATGATAAACTTCTTGTCCATTAGAATGTACATTTTATATTTACTGGAAGAACACAGATAAGAAAGAAAATTTAAGTGAAATGGATTGCTAACAATATTTGTGAAACTTACAACCAAGGTCCAAGTCTTCTGAGTTACTCTTGTGAGTTGTTCTTGTCAATGATTTTTGCACACACTCACACTCTGTGCTATTAGAATGCTGGCTTCTTAAAAACATGGAATTTTTTCTCAAGCAGATGACATTCATTCTGCATATTTTGATGCTATTATTTTTTGTTATTACATAGACAGTGTTATGAACTACATTATGACTGCTGCATAGCCCACAGTGACAGAAAGATGCCATTGATATGAGATTTTAAAATGTAAATACACCTGTGTCTTAGAATCAGTGGAATATTGCAGGAGTATGCTAGCTATAGAAGGCAGTTTGACTCTTTTCAGAGGTTAGTAGTGGAGGGTTAGAATATGGAGTCTTTTTCTTTTATTCTATATGGTTAACACCACAATTGAAGGTAGTGTTTCATGTTCAGACACTGTTATTGTCTAACTGTTTTAGTGGACAATTCTTTGTTCTCTTTCATGGAGAATCTTACTGAAAAGTTTAGCCAGTAAAGAATAGTTCTGTTCTATTTGTTTATCCTGTTGAACCATCTTTCAAAACTTCAGGTGTACCTGTACTTTGCTCTTCAAACACTTGTAGTTATGTGTAAATCCTAAGAGATCCAAAGAAGAGTGATGCTTTGTTGCCTTCAAGGTATTAGTGGTTGAATGAGAAATGAGAATCTACACAATGAAGAAGACTGCAGCATAGTCTCGTGGGTCTTGGTATGATAAAGTGATAAAAGCATTTCCTATGCTTCATATACTTGAATAAGTGTAAGTAAACCTCACTACATTTAATTACAGATACAATTGTGCATGTAAAAAGTGAAAAACAAGTAGGATAACTTGGATTTATTACATTTAAATTTGCTGTGAGTAAATTAAAAAGAGGCTGAGCATATTTTGCTTAGCACACTTGAGGCTCTGGGTTCAATTCCCAGCAGTGTCAATAAAAATAAATGTGATCATTAAATGTATGTAATTCTGGATTGGTTCTGAATTCAAATTTGTTCCCTTTAAAAGGCATGTTAGGCAATTGCTAAAATATAATAAGGTCTACAGATTAATGTATTGCTGTTGATTTAGTAATTTTGATCATGAAGTTATAGTTACATAATGCATAGTTCTTGTGTTTTGGAAATCACCTTGGAAAATTTAGGGTAAAAGGCCTTGTGTTCACAGCTTTTTTTCACATAACTCAAATGAAAATATTTGTGTGTATTTATGTGTACATAGAATGATCAAAGCAACTTGGTAGAAAGTTAATTTGGAAATCTTTTTTTTTTGTTTTGTTTTGTTTTTTTTTCTGGTACCAGGAACCGAACTCACAACCTTGTGCTTGCCAGGCAGGCGTTTTGCTGCTGAGCTAAATCCCCAGCCCCTAATTCGGAAATCTTGGTAAAGGTTGGACGTGGATTTTTTGTAGTATTTCTCAGACTTTTCTGTAAGTTTGAAATGATTTCACAATACAGATCTACAACACTGTAAAAATATTGCTAAGGTAGCAAGTAGTGAAAACTTTAAACCAGTGATAGTAAACCTTTTAGAGACTTGAGTGCCCAAACTTCAGCCAAAACCCACTTATTTATCAAGAAGTGCCAACGTTGCAATTAGACATGAATACTGAGGTTTTAGTTTAGAAAAAGCAACTCATATATTAACATCTTTTGTCTTAAAAGAAAAATACAGTAACATGCATGCCATGGGCTTACCACCACTGCTTGTAACTAATACATTTATTTTATATAACTTTAGGGTGGATATGTATGTATTTCACTCTCTTGGCAAGAATTGCAGAATGTCCACACTCTGGTTCTTGCTTTCTGAGACCCTCAAGTGTTCACTTTGTTTGTGGATTTATGTATATTTTGAGGCTAGCTTGGGAAAGAGTTTTTACTTATGCTTCTTTGTTGCCGGTGACCTGGCCAGTCTCTCCAGCTGCCTGTATGAGGGGTACTGCAAAGGATGAAGTGAGAGACAGAGACAATTGTGGAAATGTCTCAAAGGGAGGCTGGGAGGGTAGTGCCTCAGAATGGGCAAAGAGAAGGACCTCTTTCAGCTGGCCCACTTTTATTAGCCAGTGAGGGGGAAGGGTAGTGAGTGATTCCAGGAGCAGTGTGGGGGATTCCAGTGGGCTAGTAAGAAGAACGAAGCATTCTTATGAAGGACAGAAGTTAATAGGGATCCTTAGTCTTGCAGATGCATTATTCTAAAAAGGCGTAGCATCCACAGCAGATCTTATCTGCCCTGTGAGCATCAAGGTTCTGTGGATCTTGCAGCCACAGGTCAAGCAAAGCTTCTGCACACTTCTGAACCCACAGGGTAAAACATGCACCCTCTGGACTGAACCCCACTTTATTACAGATTCTGGTCCCTGACACTTTGTTTCTGCTGTTTTTCTAAATACTCTATTATTATTGTAAGAGGCTGTAAATGATTTTGCTGAGTATTTTCCTGCATTTACCCTTTGATAGTGAGTTTCTGCCTGTCTAAAATGACTTATTTTGATGACTGAATTCTCTTACTACTTCCTAAAGTAGTCATTGATTCCTGCTTGTCTTCTGCCTCATTGCTTTTCTCTTATTAGTCTCACCTCCTTTCTTTTCTCCATTAGGCCCGATTCATTAGTAGTATCTTGCCTCTTCCAGGAAGCCTACACTGATTATCCCTATGAAACTCTGATTATTTTTAATTTATTCCTTAGCATACTCAGTGCTTCTCAGTGATGCTGCTTGTGGTTAAAGTTATATGTATATGCTATTTTCCCAGCCTAACGTCAGAGTTACTGGCAGATGCAATTATGCCCTTTACTCCTACCACCCCCAGGTTTATCCCCGTAGCTCATGGCTGTTGTGTTTTGAAGTGATTGTTCACTGAAGGATTCTAACTTACTGGAGCCAAACTAATGCTACCGTTTTTTGACTTTTGTCCTCTGTGGTAAAGATAAAATAATGAGGCTGATTTGTGTGTAAGGGTATACCATACTTGCATCTCCATTGTAACTGTAATGTCCTCTTTTGGTTGATTCAGCTCAGATGAGCTAACATTTCTTAAGTGACAAAGATCTAAATGATTTTGTGAAATAATGAGCTGTGGCTCTTTGACGTTGACTCATTTCTTGGTTATCATTTTGATTTTTTTTTATTATCTTTTTAGGGTAACCCGAGGGCAAGATTTTTTTCCCTACAGGGTTGGGATTATAAAACTATAAAATGTTTTACCTTTGCTTTGCCTCTGAAACTTTCTTGATTAGAACGTTTTTAAAAAGTTCCACTGATTGCATATTTGCCGTTAACTGTGCCATCTTTACCATAATCTGGCTTTATTTAACATTTGATTCATACTCTTTCTTCATTATCACATCCTTACTACTAGTATTTACTGGTGAGGAAACTGAGGCTCTCATAGGGTAAGTGAGTTACTGTAGTCTACAAGTGAGGATGACTGGGTTGTATGTGTCTTCATTCCAAACTTGTGCTTGTTACTAAATTAGAGTTTCTTAGCTTTTTCTTTTTTCTTTTTTTTTTTTTTTTCTGTGTGTGTGCCACAATCTGCTTTTACATTCTGGTGAAGTCTTTGAATTCATTCTCTGAGTGATGTTTTTAAATACAGTCTATAAGCTACATAGTATTACCAAGGAAACTAGTTATACAGTGTGATCAGGAAATACAGTGAATGTTTAAATTTTAAAAAATCGTTATAGTCTAAAACGTATTTTTCTTGGATCGCACTTATGCCATGATTTTTGCCACTTTCTAAAGCAGTTCTGGAAGTCCTCTAACATGTGTTATCTTTAGGTACATTGTTGTTGCTACCTTGATGATCTGAAGCAATTGAAAACATTTAACTTTCATGGCCATTTGGAAATTGGGGAAGAGCCAGAAGTTGCACAGTGCCAGATCTGTTGAATAAGGTGGAAAGGACTCAATAGATGTTTTAATGAGCCTGCCTTTCTGTTGGATGCCACTTGAGAGCAGCATTCACTGCATGTTTTAAAATCATACCTCATAAAGATTCTCATGAAGGAGGACTTCCAGAACTGCTTCAGAAAGTGACAGAAATGATGTGATAAGTGTGTTTGTAGGAAGGGGTAATATTTTGAGGTGAATTAATGGCAATATATTTTTTACCATAAATTTTTTTTAAACCTTCTCTGCTTATTTCCATCACATCTCATATAATGACATTTTTGAAATACTTAAAAAACCCCAGACTTGGAGTGTATTATGGTTTATGTCTAGATGTCCCCCGCCAAACCTCATGTAGTTATGGGGTGGGCTTCTAGAGTTTTTCATTGACTCATAGTCTAATGCTGGGATTATGGGTATGACTACTATACCTGCCTTAGGGCGGGTAGCTTGCATGCAGTATAAGCGAGGGAAAGAGGCTTGTTCTGGCTGCTCTTCCCTTTTGCTTTTGTTGCTTTTGCTGTCTTCTGCAGCCTTCTGCCATGTGCCACCCTGCCTTGTAGCCAGCGGAGTATGGGACTGAAATGTCCACAAACTGTGAGCTAAATAAACCTTTCCTTCCTTAATTTTGGGTGTCAGGTGTTTTGTCTCAGCAATGAGAGGAAAAATAACCAAGACAGAGTGTATGTTTATTTATTAGCACATTAAATAAAAAAATTCTGGTATTGGTTGTATTAGTTGCTGTTACTTCAGAAGTAGGGACAAACATGACTATTTGGAGAGGCCTGAAACTATTGTGTAATGTGCTAAAAAATGTTTGATTTGTTTCGTAGGAAATCATAGGCACTGTGGTTAATGCTACTTGGCTTTGGGTCATCATTCATAACTGAAGGAAATGCTCACTTTCATTTAGAAGTTAGTGAAAATAAAAATGCTTTTTTTTTCTATCTAAGTTTATAGGTTCCTTGATTCTCAGGTTAATATTGTGTCTTAGTTACTGCCTTCTTGGCTGAGACACAATACTTGGCTCTTGCAGCTAAAAAGGGGAGAGTTGATTTTGGCTCACATTTCAGTCTGTAGTTGGCTGGCTCCGAGGCAAGACAGCATGACAAAGGGGCATGCATGGTAGAGAAGAATTGCTTAACTAACGCATGGCAGACAGGAAGCAGAGAGAGAAGAGATGAGTTTGGGAGGAAGATAAACCCTTTCAGACCATGCCCTAGTGACCTGTCTCTTCTGGCCAGACCCCACCTACCAGGAGGTCAGTTGTACCTCCCCATAACCCATTTGCCTTCTAAACACATGAGGTTTGGGGGTTACCATGTTATACTGAAACCATAACAGACTACTGTATTAGACCATGCCATATCCTCTGTATGGATACATTTATGTGACCTGCGCTTCTGGCATGTAGTAGGCACTGAGAGTTGACTAGATGCATAATAAAACTGAAAGATACATGCAAACAGTGTTGGGCTTTGCTAGAAAAAAGGTGAATTAAAGCATATATATGCTGTGAGATTCTTGAGGGTAAAATTTAAAATTTCCTTTAATTTAAATTGTAGGATCTGTAATTTGTGTTTCTTAGCATTCAGCTTTCCAGTCATTTCTCTGCCTCCCTCTTCCTTAAAGGTAAAATGATTATGTTGGTTTTTTTTTTTTTTTTTTAAAGTTTTCCTTCTGTACTTCAGTTCCTTTTAGGCAGTTTGTTTTAATGAGGATGACTGATTGTCATGGGGCATTTTGGCTCTCCAGCCATGATGGCTGGTAGAGAGTACAGAGACAGGACCTGAAGTAGAATGTCAAAGAGCACCACGGTAGCCTGGTTCTCCTGTGTAGCATGTGAGCCTGAAAAAGATTTGTTTTATTGCTTGTCATGTGTGAGTCTGAACCTCTTCAGCAGTTGTCAAGTTCAACAGTTTATTTATTATGGATGCTCCTGTCCTTACTGAAAACTTAATTGTACTTGTTCTGTCATTAGTTAAATAGGAGTTAAATTAGTTAAACCATGTAAAGACCTTTTATTAACTTCCCTTAGGGGGGAGTAGGTAAGCTGATTTTAGTGAACTGTTAGGCATGTCTGACTCGGTTGTAACTCAAGGAATGCTGTATTAAGTAGCTTGGATGGTATTAACAGGAAAAGCTTTAGGGAAAGGGAAAATACCTCCACTGAGCATATTACAGCAGGACAACTGGGCTTCCCCAGCCCCACAGCATACAAGAAGCATGTGACCTTGCTTGTCTGGGTGCCTCCAAAATCATCATTGAAAGCTTGGCAGTCCTTGGGAGACTCTGTGACTGGCTCTGCTCACAGCCTCTTGTCCTTCCCAGAGAGGAGGCCGCATGCCATACCTATGTGCTCTTCCCTTCAGTCAATCCTGGATTGTCTCTTTGCAGTTTGCCTGCAAATCCGTTTGTTAGATGTCTCTTCTGCTACATTCTCTACCTCTGCTCTTCCCAGCCCCTAATTTGTAGTATTTCTAATTGTTATCAACACTTAACCAGTATTTTTGTACTATATGCACTTAGCTTGCAAAAACTTTGGCTTGAGTTTTTATAATAATCTTTTGTTTATGGTAATGCTGGAGAATACTAACTATTGTTTACTTAAGGATAGATAATTTCAGCTGTGGCTTGTAAATTGCATTGCACTTGCTCTGCTTTGGATGTAGTTTGAGCATGTCTCCCAAGGATTCATGTGTTGGTAGCTTGGTCCCCAATGTGGAAACTTTTAAGAGATGGACTCTAGTGGGAAGCAGTTAGATCACTGAAGGTTCAGGGAAGGACTTGATGTAATTCTCAGGGGGCCCATATAATTTTCTTGGGAGACATTTGTTAACAAGTGCAAGCCTGGTCCCTCTTTGAGCTCTGTCTGCTTCCTGTTTTGCCATGTGATATATCCCTTCCTTATGCATTCCTGTGATGCCCTCTGCTATGAGGTCTTCACCAGAGCCCAGCTAATGTTGGTGCCATGCCTAGACCTTCCAGGATTGTGAACTAAATAAACTTCTTTTTGATAATGTATCCAGCCTCAGATATTTTGTTATAGTAACAAATGATAGTACATTTTTTTTTCTTTTGGTACTTCGTTTTGTAATGAGTTTTAACAAATGGGGTAATTACCTACTTCATCCATGAACTTTTACTTTGCTGTATCCTATTCAGAAATTTGAGAAACCTAAAAATATAAGCACTTATCTTCTAGGGAATATTTGAAAGAATCCTGGTCTGTTTAGGTTGATATTTGTATTACTCTCAACTAGGGCCTTAAATGAAATTGTTTTTGGAGAGCACTTGCTGTTCAGAATTCAAATGGAAGGTATTTTAATTTCTGTTAACGAACAGTTATATAAATCTTTTCTTGCAGTGTCTAGGGAGCTTTGTGACTATTAGTGGAGATCAGGCAAGTAGGCTTTAGCCCCTCAGATTCTTTATCACACCGTTGGCGTATCACACATGTTGCTACCTGCTACGGTGATTAGACATTTACTATATAGCTTAAATTTTTATTTGTAGTAATGTAGTGTTTAACTTATACCCATAATGGGTTGGTAGTTAAAATCTGGAAACATATAGGACGTTGATGCCGAAAGGCAGATTAACGAGCATCATAAAGGTGATGATGATAGCTTTGAAAATTAGCATCAGGATGCTTGTCACTCAATTGGTAAAATATATTCCTTTCTTAAACATTCTCCCATAGTACGTTGGGGCATGTCTAATATTTTAATGCTTAATGGTAAAAGTGGAAGATAGGGTGATTATTATATTCAATTTTCCTTTTCATATATTGTGAATAAAAACCATCTCCCCTAAGTATATTTGCATTTGCAAATATAATCTTGAAATTTTTTCTCTTTTCATTTAGAAATAAAACACAAAAGTTAAGTAAAACACGCATTAAGCCAGTTAACTTCTTTAAGTATAGTGTATAAGAATCCTGAGCTTTAGGCTGTGAAAATGATTTTTGTCTACTTTTGATACTATACCAGGTAAGCCATTTTCATCTATGTTTAAAAATATATTTGGCCTTCTGTATTGAAAATATTGGAAAAAAATTTATGTCAGTCCTTAACATGTTTTGTCTTTCTAGTTATTATTCACTAAATATAGTGTGATGCTATTTACAAAGTATTAACATTATATTAGGTATTATAAATAACCTAGAGGTGATTTAAAGTATATGGGTGATTATATGTATGTTATATGTAAGTACTATGCTGTTTTAAATAAGGAATTTCAGCATCCACAGATTTTGGCATCCATGGGATCCTGGAACCAATTCCCTGTGGATACCAAGGCATGATTGTAATATTTGACTCCAAGCACAATGTCACTTTTGAATATGTTTTAATAATTGATGACTGAAACAAGTCTAACTTTATCTTCGTTTATTTTGAATTCTATAAAAAAGGTTATTACAGTAAATTTTGTCATGATTTTAATAATGTTAGTAAACTAAACTAAAATAAGCTTAAAATATCTTATGTACTATATGTAAATTATAGATGTTTTAAAGATTACCAGAAGGTTTCTTAAGATTGTATTATTGTAAGAAAATTTGCACCTCTAGAAATGGTGAGAAATGCAGTTGTCTGTTGGAATGTATAATGGGGAGAAGAACATTGGGTTAGAACATGAAACATCTCCGTTTTTGTATCAGAGAATCATTGTATGGAAATGTGTACATGTTGGCACAGGTCACAGCCAGCTTTGAGTGATTTCAGGAGTATATTGGCCTTGCTTGATTTCCTATGTTATTGCAGAGTTGATTGTAATGATGAGTATCACCTAACAGGAGTGCGAAGCTCCCCACCTCATTCTGGGAAAAGGATGATTCAAGCAGAAGAAGTTGCCAGGGTATACTGTACTCTTAGAGGTTATTCTCCTGGAATTAAGGCTTTGAATTCTGTCCTGTGCAGCAAGGGGTTTTAAAGCAACAGAATTTGTGGGTACTACTTATCAAGGAACCTAAGATAGTGCTTTGTGTTGGATATGGTTTGAATGTGTCCCTAGAGATTTTTGCGTTTGTCGGGATCTTGGTTCCTAGAGTGATGGTGCAGAGAGCTGGTGTGACCTTTAAAAAAAGCTGGGGCCTAGTGGGAGGTCCTTACATCACTGGAGGAGCTGTCAGGGGCAGAAGTTAAGGTGGCTCTCACTGGACCTTGAATCACTTCTTCTTATAGTAGTGTGTTTTTTTACTTCTATTGTCCTTCCGACGTTGTGATGCCATCTACTCATTAGGCCTTTACCAGAGGCTAAACCAATAGTAGTACCCTGTCTCAGAGTTCCAGCTTTTATTTTATTTTATTTTTGGTACCGGTAATTGAACTCAGGACATTGCGCTTGCCAGGCAGACGCTTATGCCACTGAGCTATATCCCTGGCGAGTTTCAGCTTTTAAAACTATTAACTAACCTTTTTTTCTTCATAAAGTTCACCTGCCTGAGGTATTTTGTTATCTTATGAAAAATGGACGAATGTGATAGTTTGAAAATCTTAGGGAAATGCAAGAATATTAAAGCAGTGTGATTAAGAGAAACATTTTTAAGATTATAAAAGTAGAAGTACTGCTCATTAAAAGAAATGGACATGTTTCAACCATGCTTGCTGTTAAGTGAATATATTTAAGTGGATTATAGTTTTCCTTTTACATCTCCTACAAATTTGGACATGCTATATTGGAAAAAGAGGGCCCTTGGCTATAATTTGCATTTCTTAAGAATACAGCAAATCTGTCATTGCATGCTAAAAATAATTATTTTCTTACAGAACTTTACAATAATGCTAAAAACAGTACAAGCTCCTCTAATGTTCTCATATTTTACCTAACTTATACCCAGCCAGACTGATTTAGATGTAAGCTAATGTTTATTTTTTAGCTGATAGTTCCAGTGCCCTTAGGGACCAGTAGCATATCACTGAGAGTGTTAAATTAGTGAAGTTTTTTGTTTTGGGTTTTAGGAATTCCCAAAGTTTAGCAGCAGAACTTAGACTAGGGAGAGTGAATGCTTGGCATGGGTACAACAAGGAAAGGATTGTTGGAAATCACATTCAAGTTTTGTGTGTATGATTCTGCTTATTGAGTTGGCAGTAAAAGAAAACCTGTTAATAGAGAAGATTTAGGAGGATTTGTGCTGGGTCCTTGCCAGTGTGATATATAGAATGCTCCATGAGAAAAGAGAAAGAAAAGGTTAAGAGCATCGGTCCAATTAAGTTCTCAGCAAATTTTCTGATAGCTGAGACATTTTCTTATAAAGGTGTAGCTTGTCAGAAAGGTGGTGGACAGAGTGAATTATTAGACTCTTGAGATTATGTCAGATTATTACTAAAAAGGAAGCACATGACTGAATGGAACCTTGAAGAATAGGCAGAGTGGAGAAGATAGTTTAGTCATAATGATGTGTAATCTTATATGTTCCTTGTTATTTGAGATTTGAGCATCACTTGTATGGGATTTTGAGTAAAATAGGTTTATGGAATCTAAAAAGTAATGTGATAAGGCATTGGAATATAGTTCTCACAGTAAACCTATTACGTGGTTACTTTTACCATACCCATTTTACAGATGAAGAAACAGAGTCATAAGAATGCTGATGTTATTTGACCAAAAAGTTCGTATAACATATGGCAGAGCAGGGTTTTAGATGCAGGGGATCTGATTTTAGAGCCAGCATTTTTGGGTGGTTTGCTGTGATGGCATGGGTATTTCAGAATTATGTTTCAGAATTATGTTAACTGAAAGGGCCATTAGAGGTGATTTAATTCATGTCATTTATTTTAGAAATAATAAAACGGCTCTTCTACAGAAATTGAGTAACTTGCTTTATGGTTTACTGTCCTAGGATGGACAAAGCATCTCTGTGATTTTCCAGCATGTTCTTAATTGTGCATGTGTGGAGAGAGAGATACTAAAAAGGAGTCATTTCTGAATCCAGGAGAGGCATCTGCCCCCAGGTCTCTTTCACATCTTTGAGCATACCCCATAAAGCTGATATTTTAGCTGCTTCTCGTCCTAACTAACATGTTTTTGAGGTTGTGTCTTCTTTTTTTTTAACAAAGGGTAGATTAGAACATTGAATGCCTGCCATGTTTTAGTACGGTATATGGGGTATAATGCAGATTCTACTCTTGTAGTGGAGACTATGGTTTTAAAAAGGTAGATATTTTTCTTTCTCTTATAGCATTTTGAGTAACTTAATGATTCCTTGGTATTGTTACCCAGTCTGCTGTCTTTTTGCTCTGTATGCTTCTTTCATCCAGGTGGTCCAAAATGGTTTTCACCTGCAGCCAAGCTTGTACCCATGGGGGTTTACTTGCAAGCTGCACGTACAACTTCCACTCACATCATATTAGCTAGAATAGTTAGTTAGCAGGCAGTCCCTAACTACAAGTGAAAAATGGCTGCTATGCTGGCCAGCCGTGCACCCAACCAGAAACTGGGTTTTTATTATTAGTGGCAAAGATAATGAAGATGGAGACTAGCAGGCTGCTATGTGGGGCCTGCACTGTGTTACTTGATATTCATAGGTTCCTGGATTAGAGTGGGAAGGAAATAGTCAAGACTTTAAGTGTTGAAAATGTTGGCAACACTGAGATACAAGTTCTTTTCAAAATAGAGCAGTTATATTGGAATATTTTGGTTATAGAGACTTTATTTTTTCACATGTCTGAATTCCTATTTGAATTTTAGTTACTCCTGAGTTATCAGCATGCATAAAAATTGATAATAGTTGATATTTTCAATTTATATCTCAAACAGCATAAACAGAATCTAAGTATTCCTTTGCTATCATAAGGAATGAATAATTTAGGTTGATTTTCCTTAAATCCAAATAAATAAGATGAAGATTAAATTCAAGATAAAGCTATGGTTTCTCCTATTGTGTCCTTTCATTTGTCATATCTACCCTGTCTTGAAAGATTTGGGAAAAGTGATGGTTTTTCGTATTTGTTATGGAGACATAATACCCACAAAAATGTGTTTAAAATCTTTCATTTTAGCATTGATTGCAGTGGGTGCCTTGACTAAGCAACTAAAAAAATGAAGTTTGGTATGTTAAATAATAGCTTTTGCCAGACACACTTCAGGCCATCAAACTCTAGTGAGAAGTTGTCAAATTCCATTTTAAGGAAGTAAAGCTAAATTTTGATATGTACTTCCTACCAAGCGTAAATCTAACCAGCAAGCGAAGAACATTAAATGTTTCATTTTGCTAGTGGTGGCAAAGAATGTAATGATGAATATAATATAGCTTAAATTTACAGTTGAAGTTTTGTATATACACATATAGTTTATGCCTTGTGGAATGAAAGGAATAGGTCTTTGTCTATTTCACAGGCAAAATGGGTAATTTATAGAAGGTTCTTTATGATTTTTTTGTGGCAGTGACTGCTATATGTTAAGATGGATCTCCATAGAGCTTGGCCACTGTTATATTGGGGGATATTTGTTGCATGATATAGAAAATACTATCTGGTTATTTTTCATTTCTTTTATCTGGTTTAACTTAACCTCAGCTGATTGCTTAAGTCAGTGGCCAAGAATTTTTCATCAGGTGTCCTTGGTAAGATATCATTCATCATATGAAGATGATTGGTGTTATCAATTGAAAAATATAAATGGAAAACAGAAAAATTTTAAGTGCTGCTTGAAAAACCAGAGTGAAAAGAGAAATAGTTTTAGTTTTCCAAGAGTCACCTTGTTTTCTACCTGTATTCAGGATGGCCACTGAATATCCTTTATCAGGCATTTTCACTCTCATTGTTTTTGTTCTGTATAGGGGAATTCTTCAGCAGATAGCCCTTGTGTGGTGTGTGTCTTGATAGTGCATGTAAGAAACTGTGCTATAAATTCCCAGTCCCCAAGCATGCATGATTGTATCTATTACTTCAAAGTAATTTCCTTTTAAGGACACATAGTATTATAATGAGATGTGGGCAGCACGACTGTGGGGTAAAAAAAAAATGATGGTTTTGCTTTCTTTGATCCTATGGTGCTCGCTTATAGGGATTGTAGTCTCAGCCAACTCTCTTTTGGGTGTAAGTATGGTTTGAACTTCTGTTAGCTAAATGCATAATTTGCACATTTGATTTCGTGATTGAATTGATGACAGTGTTTTTATCCTTTTTCTTTTTAAAGTTTTTAAAGAGATGAGATCTTGCAACATTTCCTGGTTGTCTTGAACCTGGGCTTAAGCGCAGTCCTCTTATCTTAGCCTTCTGAGTAGCTGTGCCTACATATATGTGTCACCACACCTCATGAAAGTGTTTTTAAAAACTAGAAGTTTGTTGATACATTGTTTAAAAATAATTTAAATGATATGAAGGGCAAGTGTGTTTTTTGTAAAAAATATAGTCAGGTATACTGAGAGAAAGGAAAATGATTGTTTTCTCCCCAATAGAAAGATAATTCTTCATATTTTGATATGTATCATTCCAGGCCACATATTTGTGTGTACTTGTTTTCCTTGTTTTTTTTTTTTTTTTCCCCCAGTCCTGGACAGATACAAAAATAAAATGAAAACCAAATAGTGTGCTCAGCCTTGTGTCTTGTCACTTATGAGAATTTTTCATAGTACTAATATTCCTTAAAGCATATTTCTTGATATTAGCATAGTATTTTATTATGTTTTGTACTGTTTCACTAGTTGGTCATTTTCTTGTTTTGACATATTTAATGTGTTTGCAGGTTTTTTATTGTTTTATGTATATATAAGATATATATATTTCTACCTCGTTGTATCTTTGTCTTTGCGAACAGCCTTCATATTTATAGGAGGAAGGTTTTATAGGCATTTAAACTGGTCATGAAAATGAGTTTGTAGCAGATACTTGATCAACATCAATTTTACTTTACCCTTTTGTCTTCTTATCATTCATCATAATCTATGACTTTAGCAGTGTTCAAAGGCAATGAAAGAGATTGAAATTAATTCTTGTTACTGTCAAATCAAATTCATGTATAATAAATACATGCATCTTGGTGATCAGAAGCTGAAATACTTTTGTAATTGGACTTGGACATCAAGCCAGGTCCTAAGTTCAGTGAAAGATACACTACAAATTCATTTTGTTACTTAATTTTTTCTGTAGGTTTAAAAAATTGTAGATCCTAGCATGTTGACATACTGGCAAATATATGGCGTAAACAGTTTCTTAGTTCACTGAAATGTTATACAATATCACACAGGATTTTAAAAATAAAATGCTAATGGTTTTTCAGTTGCACTGTGTTTCAGTGTAATGGTGTCCATTTTTGACCTTCACATACCTCCTTAGTTCACTACATTTCATCTACAAGAGAAACCTTACTAGTAATGTATTTATAAGAAATTTAAGTCACAGAGGGTAGAGTTGGGAGAACATAGGTCTTTGTAAACCTAAATCTTTTGTTAAAATTATTTTGCTGCCCTTCTCACTGAGCTCCATCTGTTCAACTGAATCAAATGTGACACATATTTTGTTTCACAGTCTGTGATTTATACAAGACTGCCCACAACACATACACATAATAATTGTGACTATTAAATGAAAGTCTCTCATGTATGATACGATATGCTATTCTCATTACTTCATAGCTCATGTTTCCAGTTCATGTAAATTTACATCCGAACGTTGCCCCATTAGTTGCATCCCAGCCCTTTAAAATTTTTATTTTATTTTGAGAAGCTAAGTTGCTAAATTGCCGAGGCTGGGTGTATACATAGGATCCTCTTGCCTCAGCCTCCCATAGTGCTGAAATTACATGCATGTGCCACCATGCCCAACTAAATCTGACCATTATACAATTCTTTTAAAGATTTTATGTATTACATATATAATGCCTTGTTAGATTAATTTCTTCCTGTTAAATTCTCTATGAACAACTATATAAGTGAGATAAAATGTTAAAACCATTTAGAAGTGTTAAAACTTGTAGTTAAATCTTCTGTGGGATAATTTATTTTATTTTATTTTATTTTTTATTTTTTGGGTTTTTCTCCAGTACTGGGAACCGAACTCACGACCTTGCGCTTGCCAGGCAGGCGCTTTGCCGCTGAGCTAAATCCCCAGCCCTTATGTGGGATAATTTAATATACAATTGGTTACAAAATTAGAGAAGATTTATGTTTGCTTACATTAACTGGTGGGAAGTGGGGCATGGAATGAGAGTTGGGAGGGTTTTGGTAAGAAAATTCCCAGAGGGAAAAACGCTAAGATTATTTAGCAGGTTATTTTATGAAATCATCTTGTATGTTGGAAATTACTTATGGAGAATCAGTTGATATAGTAATTATTAGTTTTATTTAAATACTGTAGTTCTCCTAGGGACTTCTACCTGGTAACTGTTTTTTAAAAGACTGGATCCAGTTGCTGAAGGTGCTTGAAAAGAATTCAAATATATTTCTTTTAAAATATCATATATGCTTAGATTGTACTCATTCTTGCTACCTTCCTACCATTTATTCTTGATAGTTTCATATTGTATGCTATTGTGAAAATTTATTTTTGGTGTTTATAGAGAAATTATTCCTTACTAAACCCTTCACTTCTTTAATTTCAGAAGGGAATCTCTGAATTATTATAGGTTGATTCAGAGTAAGTAACGTTAAATCCTTTACTCATTTTCCATGAATATAAAAGTGATGTAGCCTTAGTGATCTGTTTTTTTAGTGTTAATTTTGATATTGTCATGTATGAAACATGTAGTTTCAATTGGTCAAGAACTATGAGATGTAGATAGTTGTAGTGAGAAGCATGTCAGTGTAAAAGAAATCTGTGTTTGGGAAATTATTCTCTTAAAGACTAACCTGGAAGTATGTCTGAATGTTTAGTAATGAAAGCATTGGAGCTGTCTGTGGGAAGATGGGTTTTACTTTGTCTCTCTCTGGTACCCATCTGTGCATTCTTGTGATATCCTCACAGCCACCTGGGATCTTTCTTTAGTTTACATTGGTACTCACCTTCTCTATTTCCACTGAATTAGTCATGGAGCCCTCTTCCTTCTAGAGTATAGCTTGAAGTATCAGAACAGAAGAAAAAAATGGATAATTAGAAAATTAGCAGAGTCATTTTGCATACCCTGAAGAAATTCAAGATGATCTCTGTGAGTGAGACTAGGCAAGTATGTTTTTAGTGAATGTGGAGATAGAGGAAGCTAGTAAGTAACACTTGGGCATCTATAGGTAGAGATCAGGTTGGAGGAGGGCAAAAAGTTTTCATCTCCAAATTTTTATCTGTATTTGAAAGATCTGTACTAATGTTAGTGGATTATTCTGTTGTCATTGCTCATGCAAACCACCAAGTACCTTGATTGCCATTTTCTTTTTTTCATCAGGGTGAATATTTTATCCTAACTCTAAGAGTGGTGCTCAGTAGTGGGGCAGTTAGAAAGCACTGTACCACTTGAGGCACTTGAGACGTGTGTGGGGAAGCTTTTGGTCTCTAGCTGCACAGCAGGCACGGCACCTGGATGTCTGGCAGTATCTGGGGTAGTTTTGCACCTCAAAGAATTGTCTGTGTCCTCAGCTCCTGAGTGTCCCATTAATTTCTTGCAATTGAAAGCCTGTTTACCCAGCCTGCAAAATGGTTGTAAAATATACTGAATTTCCTGACGTGCAATTACTGTGTAGCAGTACCAAGCACGCTTGCATTTGTGGTGGTTTAACACATATACTCAGTGTTGACACTTTTATTACATCTTTTGTAGTTCAGCATTTACATATTAAAAAGGCCATTATTTTATTGTAAGTTTATAAATTAATTTCCTTTATTTCTTTTAAAATAGTATACTTAGGGCATTATATTGATTAAGATTTGTGTTGGATTATTATTTGTTTCACTTCAGGATAGTAATTACATGTTTGCTCTTAAAAGGCAGAACTTGGGGCTGGATGTAGCTCAAAGGTTGGGCCCTTGTGTAGCATGTGTGGGGCCCTGGGTTGGACCCCAGCAGGTAAAATAAAAACAACAAAAAGCAGAATTGGGTCTTAGAAAGGTGAAAACCACTGGCCTGAATGGAAACCCCTTTTTCCTTGCTGTTTTATATGGTCCCAGGAGTTGTGCAGGAATGACACCTAGAAGCTTTACATAACACATGGAGTAAGTTACAAAAATGAAATGCCACTTAATGATAAGGAGAAATCCCATCACTTTCTGCTGTAACACTGGTATGGAGGAGATTTGTGGATCATTATGAGTATAATCGGAATAAATTTTTTTCTTGCAGTGTTCTATTCAGTCTGACATTAGTATGGCTAATTAATTTTACTTTTTAAAAAAGGTTAAATACATTGTTACATTTAAATGAAAGACAGCATCATGCTTTGGTCTTGAAATTCTTGTGCATAGTCTTGTGTTTTAAAGATGGTAAAATCAACTGTGATCAGCTGAGTCACAGAGCTTCCTCAGTGCTTCACAGAGAATTATTTTGGCTTTATTAGAGATTATAACTGCTTATGAATACACTGAAAATGGTGTTTTCTGAACAATGAGTGGAGATTTGTTCTTTTCAATGAAGGAAAAAATAACAGAGCCATAGGTATTATAATCTGACTTCAAAAGAGGCTGATCTAATTATCACATGTGAATTAAATAAAAAACAAAGCTCAGGATATTGCACTATAGCTTAATGAAAAATATACCAATATGTGCTTTGCTGTCTTGGCATATTAATATATTTGAACCATCATAAATAAAATATGAATTAAGCTTGGGTGTAAAATCAGAATTGCTTTTTTAAATCTTCCCAGGAGGAGCCATTGTTCTGCAGCGGCTAGCTGGTGTGTTAAATAGGTCCTTTTTGGCATCTCAGCCTTAATGGCCTATGAAAGAAGTCGCCTAAGCCCAGAGGTGTGACAGTGCAGGATGCTTCCACCATTTCTGTTGTCTAGCAGAGGTCCAGTCTGTAGACATAGGACCGTACTTATCTTTATAAAAAGGAATCTACTTACCTTTATAATTGAGTCAGAAATTCTATTTCATTCATAAGAATAAAAGTCTTGAGATAGGGCTTAGCTGACTTTTCCCAGGACTGTAGAAAGTTAGGGGGACTAGAAGGTAGATTTTATTTTCATACTTTTGAGTCTTTTGCTTTGCTTGCACTTTATACACAAAGGTAAATTTAAAGTCTCCCCTAGAAAGCAATGTTGATCACAGTCTAAGAATTAAATAGTTTTTAAGTTCAATTCAGGAATTTTATTATTATGTAATAGATTTGGGGGTTATACTATATGTTGCTAAGAAAGCAAACATTGTAATAATAGGAAGAGAGAAGATTAATTTATAAATCTAGATAATAAAATGGTATTTTATGTTCCGTTCACCAAAGCAAATAATTTAGGTGAGGGTATTAGTCTTAGTTAAAGTTATTTTTTTTAAGCATCTGAAATAGTCTTGTCCACTTTGTTTTACTGTTATGAGGTATTCCTTAAAAAAATGCTATGAAGGGGCTGGGGATTTAGCTCAGCGGCAAAGCGCCTGCCTGGCAAGCGCAAGGTCGTGAGTTCGGTTCCTGGTACTGGAGAAAAAAAAAACAAAAACAAAAACAAAATGCTATGAAACCTAATTAAAGTGGTCATTTAGAAAATGGACTACAGTATAATATATAAATGCTAATTTAGTCTGTTACTGTTCATTAAACAATCTGTACTTTAGGGGTGATACATACATTGTATTCTCTATATTTCTTTTGAGAAGTAATGCCTAGCATTCATCAGTATCTTATAATTTAGTAACAGATTATATCTGCCTTTCAAATGTGTCAATTTCTACTATCTGTGAAATTATCCTTTATTTATAATTTTCCACCCCTTGTTGTTTCATTTCTAAACTTGTTGAACAGGTCTATAATTACTGCTTTCCATCGCTCTCCTCCCACTGATACCTGTTGTTCACACAATCTAATTTTCATGCACTCTGTGGAACGACAGGTAATTGTCAAGTCATGCTGCCAGATCTTCCTATCTGTCCAGGATAGACATTAATTTACTGAACCTGACTTGGCCTCAGAGTCCACCCACATACAGTACCCCAAGGAAACTACTGTCATTTGCCCAGAGTGGGCATATGTGATGAAATCTATCATTTCTACTTATGCTATCTTGGTTCATTTCTTCCTTTCTATTCCATTTCTTCTTTGTCACTAGTGATTTTTTTTTCCACTCCTCTCCTTTATCTGATAAGTTTTAAGATCTGTTCTTCAGTCTTTCACTTTTTTCCTTTACATAGATTTTTCTGGAGAATTCACTGAGCTCAGATCTTTAAGAGCCATTCTCAAGTTAGTATTTCCAGCCAAGTCTCAAATCAGCTCTGAGCTGTAGGTTCCAATATCTAATTGCCTACAATTTTATATGGAGGTTCTACCATTACCTTCAATTAAATATGTCTGCCACTGAGTACATTATCCTTCTTTCCCAAACAGCTTCACTCTTTTTTACTTAGCTATTATGAATACTGAGTTTCTGGCAGATAGTACACCTTTGACGTCTTTCTTTCTCATCTCTCAGTCTTAGATGATCAGTTTCTTTCCAGTGGAAGGTATTGTGCACTAGACTCCATCTTCACAGTCAGTCTCTTATTTGAGGCCCTCATCATCATTTGTCAGTGGTGCTCAGACTTCACTGTGTGTCAGGATCACCCAGAGCACTTGTTACACACACCTGTGGGCCAACGTACAGATTCTGTAGGTCTCTCACAAATGCCCTGGAGGTGTTGCTGCCTTGAGCTGAAGCTGGAGTTACACTTTGAGAATCATTATTGCCTTATACTTTCCCCCCTAGGTTTGTCTGCAAACCTTTATCAGATTAAATTTCCCATAACACGTTATTTTGTTAACTGTTCCCAGATTTTACAACTATCTAGGATGCCTGGTTTTTTAACATTTCCAAATTCTTGCCTTGCTTCCAAGGTTATCCAAATTTAGGTAATTTACCTTTCTGTTTTTACTTACAAACAAGTTCTGTTTGTTTTCCTGTCCATCTCACTTAGGAGTTTGCTCAAGTCCCACCTCCTTCACCTCAATTGACTTTTAAAAATTTTCTTCACTCAGAACCCCAGTAGCACAACTTTAGTGACTCAGATCTACTGTTGTCTCTTTACTGGTAGGACCTGTTTTGTTTGTCTTCAACTCTAAAGCTTTTAATATAAGGATTAAATCAATGTGGATCTGCTACCTAGTGAATTTTTGGATTTCCTTAGTTTGGGGAGACGACTTGATTTGGGGAGAAAAATTAAACAAAAATAACGTCATATGGTTGATCAGAAAATAGAAAATGGGGCTCAAACATTGAAACAGAAATTTTATAGCCAGTGCAATATTCTTATAATGATTATGTAGGCTTTTCCTTTATGAGCAGCATGTTGTTGGTAATGATGGCCCCAGGGTTGCAGTAAAGGAAGAACCAGGAACAAAAACCTGATGGTGGTCAGGGGGCCCGGGAGTTGGGCCTATAGATATATATATGCCTTGAGGTTTTCTTCCTTTTTTTTTTTTTTGTAGCAGTCACAGTCTTTATATTTAGATTATATATGATTTTATAATATGTGTTAGTTTTCTTCTAAATCTTCCCCAAGCTACCCTCAAAGTTGACTTATTTTTATCAAATGACTGATGTTTGAACCAACAGATTAAACAATTAACAAGTTTTTATTAAATATCAGCAGATGTTTCCTATTAAAGCTTGCACAATATTATCTCTCCTTAGGCCTTCCCTACCTTTTGTGTTGTTTGTAAAGCAACTGACAACATATTTTGCCTCACATAGACTATTTCTTTACCTTTATTTTAGTAGCTTTCTAGATGGAGTGAGTGGAGGCTCAAGCCTGAATTCAGCCCATCAGTTTCCTATTTAACACAATTATTGAAGGGGAAGGGATATTGGAGATTTGCTAGTTTGAGTCATAATTTTACAGATGAGATCGCCTTGGCCTAAAGCAATGAAGTGTTCGGAGCAAATTCACAAAAACAAATTGTGGCAAAGCTAAGACCAGACTTGAACTCTCTTCATTTTCAGCTTGGTCTTTTGTACGTTTCATCCCTCTTTCTAAAGAAACCTTTGGCTCTTTGGATTAGATGGAAAACAGGTTTAGGTTGTTTTTGTGCTTCATTTGGGATGGGAGAGGTAATGCTGTTTAATTTATAGCATCATTGCCAGTGAACAGAATATATCCATTTTGAAACAAAAAAATTAAGCTATGCATCAAAAAGCAATATCCAGGGATAATTATTATTTTTTAATTTAAATTATAGATCTTATTTTCCTAGAGGCTTTGTGAGATCCCTGCAACTATTATTCAGGTTATTAAGACATGAAATGCTAGATGTATCTGATTCTCAATACTGGTTTTACGAATTGTTGGTTTAAAACTGTGAAAACTGTAGAATATGAATTATAAGCATGTCTTTTGCTATACAGCTTCTGCAGCCTAGTATTGCTGTTTGTTTTCACAAAGAATGGAACACGGAGCTGGATTCTGTGAATGCTTATTGTGACTCAAACAGTAAAATGGACACTATTTGCATATTATGCCATTCAAATTAGAAATATACAAAGGTATATAAATCCTGATGGAGCAGTAATACTACAAAATGAACCATTAACTTGATGCTGTTAATGTTTAGGTTGCCAAACTCTTTGTAACAGTGTGCATTCTGATGCAATATTTATGATTATGAATGTGCAGTTAAGAATTTTCATTCTGCCATCTTCATTAACTTTAATGTGTAAGTACCCAGTTACCCTGCTAGGTATGCAGATAGACGGCAGTTTTTTTTTAAGGCAGTCTTAAGATATGTTTTCTTTATACAAGTTAGGTAACTGTTGGTTGAACATACCTTTTTTCTTTCTTTGTGTGTGTATGTTTGTGTTTAAATCAGGTATGCCTGCCACATAGATTGTACCATAAATGGCAAATTGTTACCTGTTTATTTCTAACCCCTGAGATTTATCTTAGTCATCTTTGGACTCTTTTCCCTGTCAAACCCTGTGCCTTTCAGAAGATAAGGAGCAGGGCAAGATTTATCCTGCAACACATGCTGTGAGTCATTTAGTTCTAATATACTGTGTGTTGAATTTCATTGATTGCATGGATGCTTCCATTAGTATTTTTAAACAATAAATTCACTTTTCATATTAATGAATTTATTGGAAGTATAAAATTAATGGGTACTTCTATTGAGCTGAAAATTTAATTTGTTTATATGTTATACTATAAACTTTAGCTCAATATCCCAGTCCCGGGACAGTCAGAATCATCTAAAACCTGCTTGTTTTATGCAGTCACATACATTTATGTTTTATGCAATCATGTACACGTTTCTTCTCATAGTATATCTGCATAGTTTCCCTTCACTATTTTTAAATAAGCATAGAAAATAATAGGCTTTATATAATTGGACATTAAATATATCCGCAAATGATAAAACCAAAAAGAGAAAACAGGAAAGAAAAATCCCAAAAGAACTGGCAATTTTCTAAGTGGCAAGCCATAATTTTTAGTAAGCAATTTATAAAGATTATTTATGAAATACTGCAACTGGGGAGGGAATTTATGTGCCATGTTATGTAAAGAAACTGAAGAAAAAGAGAATCATAGGTGGGAAAGTTGCAGAGGAAATTGACACATCCTTTGAGATCCAAGGAATCTATGCAAGTCTCAGATGAGTTTGCATTTTCAGTCTTTCATTTTTTCATACATGATGAGTTTATAGTCTTTTTTATTTTAAAAATAAAAGGAGGAAAGCATTAACAGACAGACAACCTTTTACAAAATAGCAAAAGAACAGTACAAACAATACAGAGGTACAAACAATACAGAGTTACAAACAAAGTGGTAGGAAATTAACAATGCTTGTATTACATATTAATACCTTCAAAGTGGTTTCTCATGAAAACAAATACAGACATGCAATATTGATCAATCGAGAACTCACTAACAGTTTCTCTCAGCAAAGAAATAGAAGACAGTATATCAACTATGTTAACTATCCTGTATATACATACATACAACATCTCTCCTCCTTTCCCTTCTCTTTTCCCACATCCCAGTTGCCCTTTACCCTTGAGCGTTTTCCTGTCATTTCACAATGTCTATCATACCTCTGAGTTTATATTAACTGTTTCAGGTTTTACACCAGTGAGACAATGCGGTGCTTGCACATGCAGGTCTGATTTATTTCACTTATGAGTATGGTCTGTAGTTGTGACCATTTACCTATAAAAGCCTCCAGTTTATCTTTCTTTATAGCTGAGTAATATTCCATTAAATAAAAGTACCACAATTTTCTTAT